>NC_092336.1:556611250-556921562 GCF_046630445.1 Rutidosis leptorrhynchoides | reverse complement strand
ATTGGGGATGGGTTCGTAGTCTACTTAATCACTGGAGACAAGAAGAAGGTGATCCCTTCCACCCACCTTATTTCCCTCTCAACGAGGAACCTGAAGCACTTACCGGCGAACTTATCCGAAACACCATTTTCAGCCTCATTTCCAGAGTATCTCGTCACGATTATATACTATACCAAATTCTAGATCTTATTTATCCGCTCGTCCGAACCCACAATAACCCAGGTGTAATAGAAGAAGTCAACGAGCTTCGTGCCCGGGTAGTAGTTTTGGAGAATATGGTGCAAAGGTTACAAGCACCAGCAACAGCACCGGCAGCAACAGTACCACCAGCAACAACACCAACAGTACCATCACCACCACCAACAGTAATATCCGCATCCCACACCTCGACATCACAATCTGTACCTCGAGCATCAATATCGTACTTACCATAGATACCAAAGAGTACTAATAAGAATCAACGATGAAGTATTGATTCATAACTTCATTGGAGAACTATTAGGCGGCATCTCTAAAGTCTTAGGGATTATTTATTTTAGCTCAAACCAAAAAGCAAATGAGATTAATATCATATTAACTCATAAATCTATGATTACATCTGAAGAAAATATACATGTATATATGTTTTCAAAAGGATTGTAATTAAAAATTCTTTTGTACAAACTGTTAATGGTGAAAATATTTTAACGGGTAGGTAATATCCGAGGAATATTTAGATTTCACATTAATAAGTTACACTGTACATTCTTCGAATCTGATTCAACAGTCATTTACTATCCTACTTACATCCACCGATATACGTATTCGTTCACCACAGAATAACCATTTTCATTCAATTTCAAATTTAGATTTTGACTTATCAGAATCCAACAAGTGGCATAATGAAGAAAACATTTGACAAAATAAAATTTGTTAGAAACAAACAAATTAACTATGAGAAATTCTGTTAAGAATCCACGCTAACAAAGTCCTAGCTAACTGTTCCTAGCTAACTGTTAATTCCTTATTACATTTATTTATCGCAATTTAATTATCGCAATTTATTTATCGCAATTTAAATTATCGCAATTTTATTTATTGTCATTTAATTTCTGTTATTTATTTTACGCACTTTAAATATCGAGACACGTATACAAGTTTTTGACATATCATATCGACACATCTATGTATATTATTTGGAATAACCATAGACACTCTATATACAGTAACGTTCGAGTTAGCTATACAAGGTTGAAGTTAATTCTACAATAATATATATACTTTGAGTTGTGATCGAGTCTGAGACATGTATACAATGGGTCACGAATACGTATTAATTAATTTGTATATTATATATTAAACTATATATGAATTATTGGATTACTAATTGTGGACTGCTAACTGTGGACTGTCAACATTGGATAATTAAAATGAATTAAAATATTGATTATAACATATGAAACTAAACAATTCTTCAAGTTTGCCACTTGATTTCATCTTAAACCTCATTTGTATCTTGACGATTACAATCTGCGATTCAAACCTTTCATAATTCTTGAAAACACTTCAATCGATAGGATGAACCAACCGCACTTCATCTACGGAAGAAGAGATTGATGCATATAGTTATGCACCTGAAAACACTCGGAACCTATGTAAACGTTTAACACGTGTCTGTACTAGCTCCTTTGGCATTGTTATTACCGAAAATAACATTACAACTCTTTTTCAAATTAGCCAATTTTGTCACAGCTTCAACAAATCAACTTCGACTTCCATTCGAATTAGCCTTATTATAACCTCGATATATAAGTTTGCCTGTCGTCATCATTACCGGGGAACCGTTTATATTCCACCACATTAGCAGTAAACTTACCAGCAACTTCAATGAATTGGACTTTCCGAAAAATCATTATATTCATTGAAACCCCATTGTGTATTCATCTATACCCTGTAACAATAATTGCCATACCAATTACCGAGAATCAGCAATCAGTATTTCGAATCTCGTAGCCTTTCTACATCAATAGTTATATGTATACATATAACAATTATCTTCTAGAATTACGATCTTCAATTCTGAAATTTTGAAAAGCAACTAGCCTACGAATCAATACATTGAACTTTGAAAAAGCTGAATGAAGCAGCAGAAACTGTAGGCAACCGTAAACGACCTTAATCGTCGGAAGTTTGATGATAAAGAATAGTATGTTGGAAAAGCTCAGAAAAGTTGGAACTGGAAAACGGATTGAGCTAACCACGAAGGAGACCAAGGACAAATACAAGGACCATACCCTATATTTAAAGAATCCAGGTAATTCTGGATCCGTTGAAATCTTTAGAGAATATCTTGCTCCGAAGTCATGTTAAAATCTTGCGAAAAATTTTCTTCATCAACCTTCGAACTTGGAAATTCCAGAATATCATGATAAATATCTTCGATATTTCTGAGGATATTTTCATAAATATTCTCGTCCGAAATTATATACCTCTTCGTGCTTCCTGTGTTTCATAATATTGGAAACTTCTGTAAAATTTAAGTTTAATTTATGAATGAATTCTGGAGAAATGTAAAGAAATTGATGCATGAATTAGTATAATATAATAACACTTGATCAACGTGATTATATTACAGTAAGTCATGTTGAGTTTCTAATAGAATGTGATGATTCACAGATCATACCGTCATCATGTGCCATGTTACACGACTCTTGTATTCTATTTAACCTCAAAAATATCAAGAAAATATTTTCTTGATGATTCGGTCTTTTCTGGATATTATGGTAATTTGACAAATCAAATCGAGCTACTACCTTTTCTTTCTACTTTGCATATTATAATAATTCAAAAACTTCATACCTACGAATTCTGGACCATTACTCGTTTTACTAGAGGTCGAGAAGAGAATAAAAAGGCAAAGAGCTCCAAAATATAATATAAAATATAAAGCTCAATAACAACACGAAGATTACAAACTGTGGATATTAATACGGATAGCAATATAAAGACACGGTATAATTAAGAATAGTATCACCCCAAGGTAATAGTAGAAGTAAACAGATTCTTCTGGTGGAAGATTGAAAAGAAGGATGATAGAAATGATAATTAGGAAAATATCAAGGATTAGAACTGGATTAAACATTTTCACAATCTTTTGGATGTATGAACTAAGGAATGGTGAGAATAATGGAACGAAAGAGTTTAATTTATAATGGAAATATCAGACAGAGTAATCGAGGCAGATCACCGCATTTTATTAAAGAGATCTTAATTTCCTTATTCACCGAAGAATCAAATCTTTTAGATTTCGAAGATTTTCTTTAAAACCCTTGAATTCCAGAATTCAACCATGACTAGTGGAAAGTTATGATGAAACTTGTCTATCTCATTTCACTCTTTTGTGATAACTTCACTTTTACGCTTCGAATAATCGAATTGTTTTATCTGTATTACTCAATAATGATAAAACTCTATTTATCAACTCATATGCGTCATGAAAACATTTTTATTGTTAGCCATGACCACCTTACTCAAATTTCGGGACGAAATTTCTTTAACGGGTAGGTACTGTGATGACCCGGAAATTTCCGACCAAATTTAACCTTAATCTTTATATGTTTCCAACACGATAAGAAAAATCTGTAATGTTGAGTCTCGAAAATTTTAAAACTATATTCATGTATTCAAATTACCTTTGACTATTCCCGACGATTCACGAATAATTGTGTATAAGTAAATATGTAAATAAAAATGTATACACATACGTATTATATATATAATCTGTCATACCCCCTAAATGGAACCGGGGGTAATATGTGACTAACCAATATCATAACACAAGTGTAAAGCGAGAACGACTCTATATGAGATGTTTAATTAAAAACCAATGTATTAACGCAGCGGAATATATAAGTCATTACAATGAATCCTTTAATAATATAAATGTAAACTAAGTATCTTAATGCAATAATATAAATGATAAAATGCGGACTCCAAAAAGCAGCAAAGTCCAAATAGCAATCAAATCTCTAGCAATCTTCACTTGAGACAAAACATGCTTAAAGTGTCAACCAAAATGGTTGAGTGAACAACATAGGTTTATAATAGTGTTTAGACCACAAGATTTAGTTATAAAGTTTAATCAGTTCGGTAGTAGTGATGAGGTGTATGATATCGAAACTAAACAAGTTACCCCGTGTGATCACTTTATTCGTCCGTGTCGTTAAATCCTTATTATGTATCCATTAACCAACGGTCATCCAGATAGACACGTCACTCTCAATAGCGCTACTCACAATAATTAAGTTTGCCAAAATTCCAGCAACTAACGATATCATGGCGGGGATTAAGCATGAATCAAAGCATGTCATAGCACAGTTTGAACTAATCAAAATAAAGTTTTCATGTACTTGTGTCTAAGCGTAAAACAGTTTGAAAGCAAGCATGTGTCTCACCCCAAAGTTCAAAATAAGTATATAAAGATAGTTAAAAAGTGGGGCTATGAAGACGAATGCAGGCTGAGTTGTAGGCGATTAGCAGCAGCAAAAACAAGCAGGAAGGGTGACGGTTTGCAGGAGGTTTTATGGTGGTGCTTGTCGACTGCACAGCAAGAACAGAAGCTGGACAGAAGATCGAATGGAGGAGGGTTTTTGTGAGGTTTTTGATCGACAGAAAATAGAGAGAAAGTAGGAGAACAAGTCGACTGTTTTCAGCAGATTATTTTGTGGTGAGATCTTGTAAATATCATGAGGGTTTATATAAGGATGTTGGGTTTCCTAATCCTAATCAAATACTTGAAGAACAAGGACTCTATCTAGGATTAAACTAAGATTAGTAACCTAGGGACCAAGTTTGTATTTCTGCTTTTTATTTCTAACAGCCGATTCATAATACATAAACATTTTTTTTATTTACGACATTCTTAATTATATGCATTTTATATTATTTTTCTATACCATATTACTTATTTATTTAAATATATTATTTATTTTCTTTTTATTATTATTATTATCATTATTAATATTATAAATTTTAGGGTTACATTTTATTTAATTACATTTTATTTAATTATTAACCCCTAACTTTTATTAATCTTATTTTAGTTCCATTTAGTTTATATTGTTTTTTAAAGGTTATATAATAATACTTGTAACTTATAATATAAAGACACAGAAAATACATAAACTTTATATTAACGGAAATATTGATCAAAAGTTACTATTTAATCAAAGATGTTAAATACATAAAGTTTATAATTACAAAAAGTCCTAATATTGGAACAGTAGAAACTGAAATGAAAAATTTGAGGGTCGTCATAGTACCTCCCCGTTAATAAAAACTTCGTCCTGAAGTTTTAGGTGGACTTCTCAGATGCATCTGCGTTTGAGAAGAGATGGGGATATTTTCGTCTCATTTGGTCTTCACGTTCCCAGGTATACTCGGGGCCTCATCATGAATTCCAATGAACTTTAACAATAGGTATAGTGCTTTGTTTCAAGCGTTTCTCGATTTGATCAACGACCTCAATTGGTTCTTCAATGAAGTGCATCTTATCATCAATACGAATGTCATCCAAAGGAATAACGAGTGTGTCATCAACAAGACACTTTTTAAGATTTGAGACGTGAAACACATCGTGAACTTTACTAAGCTCGACAGGTAGTTCTAATCGATAAGCCACGGGACCAATTCTTTCGGTAATCTTGAAAGGTCCAACATAACGCGGACTTAATTTGCTTCGTTTACCAAAACGAACGACTCCTTTCCAAGGGGATACTTTCAACATGAACTTATCACCAACTTGGAATTCTAAATCTTTCCGACGAATATCAGCATAGCTCTTTTGTCGACTATGGGCAGTTTCTAATCATTTCTTAATCTGAACGATCTTTTCGGTTGTTTCATGAATGATTTCCGGACCGGTTAATTTTCTATCCTCTAGTTCATCCCAGCACAATGGAGATCTACATTTTCGTCCGTACAAGGCTTCAAAAGGTGCAGGCTTAATACTTGAATGATAACTGTTGTTGTAAGAAAATTCAGCTAAAGGCAAGTGTCTATCCCAACATTTTCCAAAATCAATAACACAAGCACGAAGCGTATCTTCCAATGTTTGAATGGTTCGTTCACTTTGACCATCGGTTTACGGATGATAAGCAGTACTCATGTCGAGTTGAGTTCCAAGAGCAGATTTTAAAGTTTTCCAAAACCTAGAGATAAATCGACTGTCGCAATCTGAAATAATTGAAATAGGAACTCCATGACGCGAGATAATCTCATTGATATAAAGTTGTGACAATTTCTCCATCTTGTCGGTTTCTTTGATTGGCAAGAAGTGTGCAGATTTAGTAAGACGATCCACTATGACCCATATAGTATCATTGCCGTTTGAAGTCTTGGGCAACTTAGTGATAAAATCCGTAGATACATTCCCACTTCCACTGCGGAATGTCAGGTTGTTGTAGTAAACCAGACGGCTTTTGATGCTCGGCCGTAACCTTCAAACAAGTAAGGCACTTGCTCACATAATCGGCAATATCGGATTTAAGATTAGGCCACCAATAAAACTCTTTCACATCGTGATACATTTTACTAGAGCCCGGGTGAATAGAATACCTAGTCTTATGTGCTTCATCCAAGACTAGTTCTCGAAGATTTCCAAAAATTGGGACCCATATTCGGTTGTTGAAATACCTTATTCCGTTTCCCTTGAGTTCAAGTTGCTTTACGAGACGTTTAAGTCCCTCGTGTTGGACATTCTCTTCTTTTAATGCCTCAAGTTGTGCTTCACGGATTTGAGATGTAAGATTCGTACGAATACGTATGTTTAAAGCTCGGACTCGGATCGGTTTGGCACGATCTTCTCTACTAAGGGCATTGGCAACTACATTCGCCTTACCTGGATGATATTTAAGCTCATAGTCGTAGTCATTTAATAACTCGACCCAACGCCTTTGTCTCATGTTTAGTTTCTTTTGATCAAAGATATGTTGAAGGCATTTATGATCGGTAAACACCGTGAATTTAATCCTGTAGAGATAATGTCTCCACATCTTCAATGCGAATACCACGGCTCCTAACTCTAGGTCATGCGTGGTATAGTTCTTCTCATGTTTCTTCAATTGTCTAGATGCATAAGCTATAACTTTGTTACGTTGCATTAAGACACATCTGAAACCTTGGTTCGAGGCATCACAGTAAACTACAAAATCGTCGTTGCCATCGGGCAATGATAGAATCGGGGCTGTGGTCAATTTATTCTTTAGAACCTTAAAAGCACATTCCTATTCTTCGGACCACTCAAACTTCTTCCCCTTGTGAGTTAGCTTAGTGAGAGGCTTGGCTAGAATAGAAAAATCTTTGATGAATCTTAAGTAATAACCAGCAAGTCCTAAAAATTGACGAATATGTTTCGCACTCTTAGGCACCTCCCAGTTTTGAATAGCAGTGATTTTTTCCGGATCGACATGTATTCCTTCACTATCAACTACATGTCCGAGAAATTGTACGGTTCGCAACCAAAATTCACATTTAGAGAACTTGGCATACAGTTGTTCCTTCTTTAAGAGCTCTAGAATCAATCGCAAATGTTGCTCATGCTCTTTCTCATTCTTAGAATAGATTAGAATATCGTCGATGAAAACGATCACAAAATTATCAAGATAGGGTTTTCATACACGGTTCATAAGATCCATGAATACAGCAGGAGCATCGGTTAAACCAAAAGGCAAGACGAGAAACTCATAATGCCCATAGCGAGTTCGGAAAGCAGTCCTAGAAACATCAGTTTCCTTGACTCTCAATTGATGATAACTCGACCTAAGATTAATCTTCGAATAAATACTTGACCCTTGCAATTTGTCAAACAGGTCATCAATACGTGGAAGTGGATAACGATTCTTGATGGTTAGCTTGTTGAGTTCTCGGTAATCAATACACATTCTCAACGTGCCATCTTTCTTCTTAACAAATAGAATAGGTGTTCCCCACGGAGACGAGCTAGGACGAATGAAACCTTTCTCCAAAAGTTCTTGTAGTTGGCTAGATAATTCCTTCATTTCAGATGGAGCTAATCGGTATGGTGCCTTTGTAATAGGTGCAGCACCGGGAGTCAAATCAATTTGAAACTCAACCTGTCGTTGGGGAGGGAGACCAGGGAGTTCTTAGGGAAATACTTCGGGAAAATCTCTAACCACTGGTACATCTTCAACACGTTTCTCTTTCGGTTTCACTTTCTTAACATGAGCTAAGATAGCTTGTTATCCCTTCATTAGATATTTACAGGTTTTGATACAAGAGATGATATTAAGTTTAGAACCACTCGTGTCTCCTTGAACGATTAGGGTTTCACCATTTTCTAGAGGAACGTTAATGGTTTTCTCATAGCACATGATTGCAGCTCTTAACGGGCGTAACCAATCCATTCCTACGACTACGTCAAAGCTTCCCAACATGACTGACAAAAGGTCGATCTTAAAGTGTTTATCGGCTAGGATCATATCACAGTTTTTATACACATTGTCTACTTTCATAACCTTATCATTTGCTACTTCTACAAGTAGTTTAATTTCTAAGGCTTGTGGTTTTTCGATGAATAAGGCACAAAATTCAGTAGACACATAACTTCTATCGGCACCAGAATCAAATAAAACAGTAGCATAGATGTTGTTAACAAGAAACGTACCCGTTATCACTTCATCATCCTCACGGGCTTCTTCGGCAGTTATCACAAAAGCACAACTCTTAGCATTACCATTATTACCCTTGTTCTTTGGACACTGATTGCGGAAATGTCCAACTTCTCCACAACCATAGCAAGTTGGAACAAACGCGTTTGACTTTGTAGCAGGAGTAGCAGAAGTTCTACAATACTTAGCTATATGACCCACCTTCTTGCACTTGGTGCACTGAGCCATACACTTCCCAAGATGATGCTTATCATAACGACTACATTGTGGTTTTATCCCAGCATAACTACTTCTAGAACTATCGGCAGCTTTCTTGTTTGAACCTTGGCTTGAACCTTGAGATGGTTCAAACTTTCTCTTACCCTCACTAGACTTAGCCTTGGCTTGTTTATTAGCCGCGACCTTTCTCCTCTTAGCCATCATCAAGTTTTGAGCCATAAGTATCACCGCATCTAAGGTCTCCTTACTAGCAGCAATAACATTTCCTTGAATCTCATCAGGAAGACCTTCTATGTATCGTTAAATCTTCTTTTGTTCAGTGGGAACCATGTCCAGACACAAAGAAACCAACTCTATAAACCTGTTGGTATAAGCTTCAATATTAGTACCATTGACCTTCAATTCCCAAAACTCTACTTCTAGCCTTTGAATTTGATTCCTTGGGCAAAACTTATCTGTCATCATTCTTTTCACCACAGTCCATGGAATAGCATTAGCAGCATCTAGCCCTACAGTTTGGGCATAAGCGTTCCACCAAGTCAAAGCAAGGCCACCTAGTGTGTGCGTGGCATACTTCACTTTGTCGGCTTCCTCACAGTTACAGATACGAAAGATTGATTCGACTTTTTCAAACCAACGAGTTAACTCGACTTCTTCCTCATTCCCATTAAAGGATGGAGGCTTACAGTTCATGAACTCCTTGTAGGTACATGATGTAGGTAGATTCCCTTGGTTGTTCTCTTGGTTATTGTTGCCTTGAGCGGCAGCAAGCAGTTGTTGAAATTGTGCGGGTGTCAAAGTGAAGTTTGGAAGAGTGTTAGCACCACGAGTTTGATGAGACATGATCTTCAATACATAAAAATAGTATTAGTTGAAGAGTTATGGTGCTAATAAATTATAAATTGTTTAATAAATGCACAAATTTCACACAACAAGTAATAGGGAATATATATAAGAGAAAACAATAAGATGTAATAAAATCACTTAAATTTTATTAAACATCACAAAGATAACTAACATCTTTTATTACACACGGTACGAAACTAGAATAACACGAAACGAAACTAAGATAGTAGTTTTAGGAAAAGCTTTTACAATGAATGAAAACACTAATACGAAAATGGAAAATATATGCTAGAAAGACAACTATCTAATGGTACTCCTTGAAGAAATCTTCAAAATCCTCAATTGTCTTATCTTGAAGAGCTTTCATGTCGGCCATCATCTTCCCCAATTGGTCTTGGCTCTCCTCGACCTTAGCCAATCGGGCATGAACAGACGCTTGCTCCTTATCCCATAGGAGATCTTGAACAAACTTCATGAAACCTTCAAATGCTTTGTTCTTTTGATTTTGGTCCTTGATATAAACAGACATGAAATCAAAGATGCTCTCTTGCTTCTTTGCCAACCTATCTTGGCGTTTAATGATCATTGCCAAGTCGGTGGTGTCTTGTCTCTTAGAAGGACCGGGGATATCATTAGTGGGAGTCTCGGGCTCCTTCCTCTTCAAAGAGGGAGGTAGGTCAACAGAGGGCTCGGATTCGGGTTCGGGTTCTTCCTCCTTATCATCCCTATTATAATTAGCATTAGTGCGGGATTCTTCCATCGGAGGAGAGTGTGGTGGAGTAGCGGGCATGTAAACAGGTGATGTATGTGGTGTAGTAGGTTCATAAACCGGTGATGCGGGTGAAGTAGTAGGTGTGTAGACCGGTGAGTTAACGGATCCTTCGGACTCGTCGTCGGAGATGATGATCGGGCTAAAGCGAGACATCCTAAAAGACACGAAAGAACAAAATTAGGCAAGTTCTAAGGAAGACGTAAAGGCACTAAGTAAAATGTAAAGGAAAGTACTTAAAAATCGAGGCAAGAAATGTTATAGACCTATGGATTACTAAGGCACCCTAACTAACACATAAGGCACACATAAAATACAATCCTCGTTCTCTATAAAAACCTGGCTCTGATACCAATCTGTCACACCCCCTAAATGGAACCGGGGGTAATATGTGACTAACCAATATCATAACACAAGTGTAAAGCGAGAACGACTCTATATGAGACGTTTAATTAAAAACCAATGTATTAACGCAGCGGAATGTATAAGTCATTACAATGAATCCTTTAATAATGCAAACGTAAACTAAGTGTCTTAATGCAATAATATAAATGATAAAATACGGACTCCAAAAAAGCAGCAAAGTCCAAATAGCAATCAAATCTCTAGCAATCTTCACCTGAGACAAAACATGCTTAAAGTGTCAACCAAAATGGTTGAGTGAACAATATAGGTTTATAATAGTGTTTAGACCACAAGATTTAGTTATAAAGTTTAATCAGTTCGGTAGTAGTACTGAGGTGTATGATATCGAAACTAAAAAAGTTACCCCGTGTGATCACTTTATTCGTTCGTGTCGTTAAATCCTTATTATGTATCCATTGACCAACGGTCATCCGGATAGACACGTCACTCTCAATAGCGCTACTCACAATAATTAAGTTTGCCAAAATTCCAGCAACTAACGATATCATGGCGGGGATTAAGCATGAATCAAAGCATGTCATAGCACAGTTTAAACTAATCAAAATAAAGTTTTCATGTACTTGTGTCTAAGCGTAAAACAGATTGAAAGCAAGCATGTGTCTCACCCCAAAAGTTCAAAATAAGTATATAAAGATAGTTAAAAAGTGGGGCTATGAAGTTCACCTTAATAGCAAGCAAGAAATTCCACACAAGTAGAATGAACGGAGTGTGTGAGCGGAGATCTCAACCTAGAGATATAATGCTCAATTGGTTAATGTCTAATAGACATAAAGTTTGTTTATATATATAGAAAACTATATTAACAGTGACCATTTTCGAGAAAAGTTATTATTTCTCAAAAGTTTCTATATTTGGAAACTTACTATTTATGGAAAGCTTCCACTCATAGTAAGCTTCTAATTTAAGAATGTTCGGGTTATAATCTTTAACAAAGATGTTGTACATTCTCGCCCAAACTCCGTTGCTAACTTGCAAGTCACTCGAATGATCTATTGTTACCGAGCGGCCCAGGATCTCTTGACCAGAATCTAAGTCATGGCATTCGAGATCCACAAGCGTCCCATAATGGTACCAAGGATCACCTTAGGCCACAAGTAGCGGTGAGGTTTATAGTCTTTGTACGCTATCTTTAATTATAACCTTCACGTTAGGTGTTTACACATAACAAGTTATTTATATACTTATTAATTATATAGATAAGTGATAATATAGTTAGTATAACTAAATGTTACTATATAGGTAAGTGTATAAGTTATACTCATAATAGTATTATTATTTAATTAATCAACTATTATGTATACTTATCATTATATAATTATACCTATGTGATACATACATATATAGATATATATTCTTTATTTTTATTATACATACATATATATATTCTTTATTCATTATTATTCATGTATGTGTTCATAACTATATGGTATATATATATATATATATATATATATATATATATATATATATATATATATATATATATATTAGGTGTTACATATATATAAGTGTAAGATGATACATATGTATATACTTATTACCATTCTTATTATTATGTTTACTAACTTATATAACTTACATAATACACATTCTTACATACATACACACATACATATACATATATATATATATATACTCATACATATATACCTATGTATACATATGCATATACACAAGCATATACCTACTTATATATATTTACATACATACGTATGCATGCATGCATGCACATGTATTATTATTATCATTACTCTTTACTAAACATAAAATTATAACTTTTATTCATATCATATACTACTCATGTTCGATCTTTTATCATAACCTAATCACAACCTTACATATTATTAATCACTTCATATTCATATACAATAATCATGATCATAATCTTCAACTATTATTATCAACTAGCTTATTAATCAAAACCCTAATCTTTTTATCATACTTAACTCATATTCATAATTTACTTTTAACTTTTTCACCTACATAAAATCATAAACTTCATATTTGTATTAACCATATTATTAACATAACCCTTACAATTTAACCTGCTTAATCTCATTATCATAATATCTTTAACATAAAATCATAACTTTTAACATAACCTTAATACTTCATGATCAATTCATAATTCATAACTCTTTAAAATAATAACTAGTTTATTATCATGCATCTTTTTATCATTATCATAATCTTATAATTATAGCTTTTAACTTGGATCATAACCATTAACATTATTCATAATAATTATCTTTACAACAATCACTCATTCATTACTTAATCTTAACTCTTAACATAATACTTATCACAATAAACTTAAAAGATTTAACTAGGGTTTATAGGACTACCTTAGGGTTTAAAGATCAAGGATTGGTGATGATGATTTGCGAACAGAATAGGAACCAGCAGCAGCAATAATGCCGACCCAAAACAGCCTCTTTTGGGGTCTTCTTGTTCGACAGAAAACAGCAACACACAGCAGCAGGTACAATAGCAACTTGGAGTGAATCTTGGACTGTTTTTGAAGGCGAATACAGCAGGAATAGCAGCAGGTTGAAGACGAATGCAGGCTGAATTGTAGGCGATTAGCAGCAGCAAAAACAAGCAGGAAGGGTGACGGTTTGCAGGAGGTTTTATGGTGGTGCTTGTCGACTGCACAGCAAGAACGGAAGCTGGACAGAAGACCGAATAGAGGAGGGTTTTTGTGAGGTTTTTGATCGACGGAAAATAGAGAGAAAGCCGAAGAATAAGTCGACTGTTTTCAGCAGATTATTTTGTGGTGAGATCTTGTGAATATCATGAGGGTTTATATAAGGATGTTGGGTTTCCTAATCCTAATCAAATACTTGAAGAACAAGGACTCTATCTAGGATTAAACTAAGATTAGTAACCTAGGGACCAAGTTTGTATTTCTGCTTTTTATTTCTAATAGCCGATTCATAATACATAAACATATTTATTTATTTTTTTTATTTACGGCATTCTTAATTATATGCATTTTATATTATTTTTTTATACTGTATTACTTATTTATTTATATATATTATTTATTTTCTTTTTTTTATTATTATTATCATTATTAATATTATAAATTTTAGGGTTACATTTTATTTAATTATTAACCCCTAACTTTTATTAATCTTATTTTAGTTCCATTTAGTTTATATTTTTTTAAAGGTTATATAATAATACTTGTAACTTATATATATAAAGACACAGAAAATACATAAACTTTATATTAACGGAAATATTGATCAAAAGTTACTATTTAATCAAAGCTGTTAAATACATAAAGTTTATAATTACAAAAAGTCCTAATATTGGAACAGTAGAAACTGAAATGAAAAATTTGAGGGTCGTCATATAATCAATTAGGTATTTTAAAAATATATAGATATAAAACTATACAAATAATAATCATTTTCAAATATATATATATATATATATATATATATATATATATATATATATATATATATATATATATATATATACAAATTAAATATATAATATATAAAGTTATAATAAATGAAATTGTTCGACTACATGTATGTGATCTAATATATATATATGAACAATATAGGTTCGTGAATCCAAGGCCAACCCTACACTTGTTCCATGACATCATATGTATTTTTACTACGAAATACAGTATTGTGAGTTTCATTTGCTCCCTTTTTAAATGTTTTTGCAATATATATTTTTGGGACTGAGAATACATGCGCTGCTTTTATATATGTTTTACGAAATAGACACAAGTAATCGAAACTACATTCTATGGTTGGATTATCGAAATCGAATATGCTCCTTTTTAGCTTGGTAGCCTAAGAATTGGTGTTTATGATAATTGTCACCAATTGATGCGAATCCTAAAGATAGATCTGTCGGGCCCAGCGAGCCCCATCCGGGTTACGGATGCTTTAGTACTTCGAATTTATCATATCCGATGTGAGTCCCGGAATGATGGGGATATTCTATATGCATCTTGTTAAGGTCGGTTACCAGGTGTTCAATCCATATGAATGAATTTTAATTCGCGAGTTATGCGTGTCAATATATGAAATCATGTAGTCTATTAAAATGATGAAAATGAATGATTATGATAAACTAATGAACTCACCAACCTTTTGGTTGACACTTGAAAGCATGTTTATTCTCATGTATGAAAGAAATCTTCCGCTGTGCATTTGCTCATTTTAGAGATATTACTTGGAGTCATTCATCACATATTTCAAAAGACGTTGCATTCGAGTCGTTGAGTTCATCAAGATTATTATTAAGTCAATTATAGTTGGATATATTATTGAAATGGTATGCATGCCGTCAACTTTCGATGTAATGAAAGTTTATCTTTTAAAAACGAATGCAATGTTTGTAAAATGTATCATATAGAGGTCAAATACCTCGCGATGTAATCATATGTTATTGTATTCGTCCTTATGGATTGGGACGGGTCGCTTCAAGTCTCGGCAAAAATCCTACCCGGTACTACTCGTCCCGGAATGCGTACTTCTTTTCTCGACATCCGTCTGACGTCATCCTGGGAATTTACCATGCCGGGCAAATGGCAAGACCGAGAACCCGGATGACATACGCACAACCGGCACCATACAGCCGGTCATGACAATCATAATCAAGCGTTGCGAAGCCAATCATCATAATCATAACCGTGAAGAAACACTTGGAACAAGTGTTCGGCGAGACCCACCCGGCTAGACTGAGGGCACCGTGATGCCTCAGCCGAAATCAACCTGCCGTCAGTACCATCACGGCATTCCAACCCGACACGAAGATATTCTCCCAGGACAAGCACGTTGTCCCAGAGAAAGTGCACTATCATAGAGAAAGAGCACTATCCCGGAGAAGACGCTCTGTCCCAGAATGATCACGGAACGAGCATGCAAGCAAGTTGCATGCCACGTCAGCCCGCAAATTAGTTCGTTAGGATCTGTTATTCCCCATGAAAAGAACAGGTGCCACGTCACCCCTCGGGATTGACAAAGTTCGTTACAACCATGAAAGGGACATGTGCCACGTCACCATTCCCTCCTAAATATCTATAAATACGTAACAAGATCTTTCAT
The DNA here is from genome assembly GCF_046630445.1 of Rutidosis leptorrhynchoides. Lineage (NCBI taxonomy): Eukaryota > Viridiplantae > Streptophyta > Magnoliopsida > Asterales > Asteraceae > Rutidosis > Rutidosis leptorrhynchoides. The sequence goes on along the minus strand of NC_092336.1, from coordinate 556,905,555 downwards.
TCACACAACACTGGATGCATTAGTGTTACTCTGCCCAAATTAATTACGGTAGCATTACTCCAGTCATTAACCTAATTCCGATCGGTGCTCCGACCACCATCGGAATTAATCTTCACTCTTAGATGTTAGCTTATTCGATTCCGATCGAATAAGGCTAATTCAATCGATTGTTTTACGCCCTTGGAATCCAGATTCCAAATCGGGGTTCGCACAATTATTGGAGTTAAAACATTCGACTTACTATTTCTCCCAAATCAAGCACTCAAACCCGAAATCTATTCATACCATACGATTTTGGTTTGTTCAAATGGCGCTTTCTAAAGGTACGAAATTAATCACAACTCGCCACGATGAGCTGGAAAATGAAGAAGCAAGCATACGTAGCACCGATGTTTATATGATTCACTCATGGGTCGTGGGACAGAGACGAAAATCAGGGGTGTTAGATGAATGGAAGCACGAACCCATCATCTTCCCCTCGTTATTTAACATTAACCCATCTTCAGACCCTGTTATCATACAAGCACATATCTCCAATTGCCAAATTGGGCGAATATACACCGACACCGGTGCAGGGGTAGAGGTCATGTTTGAGCATTGTTTTCTGCAGCTACCAGAAAATATCAGACGGCAGAAAAAAGCCGCAACTTGGCCACTGGCAGGATTCAATAGCGCTGCAACTTGGCCCATGGGCTCCATCACCCTGGAGGTCGTTTTGGGAACATTACCCTTTCAAAGTGCAGCAGACATAGAATTCTCTATAGTTAAATAAGACTCACGGTATAACGTCATTTTGGGACGTAATGCCATGTAGAAATTTGGCACAATCACTTCTACAGTCCATGGCATGCTGAAATTCCCGACCTCGACCGGAATTGCCACAATCCGGACGCAAGAAATGGAACCAATCGAATGCATGCAAATATTCAACGGAGCGAGCGATATCGTAGTCTATGACGATGGTTACGTATCCCCAAATCCCAAGCATCCAGACCAACGGATCCAAATTGGTACCACTTTGAGCACCAACGCAAAGGATACGCTCTACAAACTCTTAGTAGCAAGTATTGACGTCTTCACCTAGGAACCATCTGGCATGACGGGTGTCCCGCGGGAAATAGCCCAACATCGGCTAAACGTAAACCCAAATATCACACCAGTCGTCCAGAAGAAAAGGATAATGGCGTTAGAAGGAAGTGTATTCCTGGAAAACGAAGTACAACGACTAGTTGACGCCGGCATAATGAAGAAAGTAAAATATCAAACATGGGTAGCGAACCCCATAATGGTAAGGAAGGCGGACGGATCTTGGCGCATGTGTATCGACTACAAAGACATCAACAAAGCATGCCCAAAAGACAATTACCATCTGTCGGAAATTGACTGGAAGGTCGAGTCTCTCTCGGGTTACCAGTTCCTAAGCTTCCTGGATGCATACAGGGGCCACCAACAAATCCCAATGGCAGAAATCGATGAAGAGAAAATCGCATTCTTCACGAACAAAGGCATCTTTTGCTATAACAAAATGCCATTCGTGCTGAAGAATGCCGGAGCAACATACCAACAGCTAATCGACAAAGCGTTCCAGGACCAAATCAGACGAAATATCGAAGCGTACGTGGACGACATCGTCATCAAGAGCAAAACAGAAGAACAAATGATCCTAGACATCATCGAAACGTTCGATTCGCTACGCAAAATCAATATGAAGCTAAATCCGTCAAAGTGCTCTTTCGGAATGTAAGAAGGCCGTTTCTTGGGTTTCATGATCACTCCGAGAGGGATCAAGGCAAACCCGAAGAAGATTCAAGCAATCGAAAACATGCAGTCACCCAAGAGTAAAAAGGACATGCAGAGCCTAAATGGGAAACTAGCGACACTCACAAGGTTCCTGTCACGAGCCGCCGACAGGGCTCTCCCCTTTTTCCAGACGTTAAAAGGGTGCTTGAGCAAAAAAGATTTCATATGGATGGATGAGGCCGAGAGAGCCTTCCAGGATATGAAGGCATTCTTAAAAGAGCTGCCAGCATTAACGGCACCTATACCAGGAGAAACCCTCACGGTATACCTCGTCGCCTCCTCCGAGGCAATCAGCTCAGTCCTAATTGCCGACAGAGGCAAGACTCAAATGCCAGTGTACTTTGTAAGTAAAGTATTTCAAAACGGGTAAGTAAACTACCCAGCCATGGAAAAACTGATTTACGCTTTAGTACACACAGCTAGACGGCTGCGACGATATTTCCAAGCACACCCGATACAAGTTTTTACGGACCAACCAATCAAACACGTTCTAACCAGGCCGGAAATCTCCGGTAGAATGGCAAAATGGGAAATAGAACTCGGAAAGCATGAAATCACCTTCCTCCCGAGGCATTCGGTCAAGGGCCAAGTCATATCAGACTTCCTGGTAGAGCTCCCTTCCGACACGATCAAACAAGGCAAAACCACTGTTACAAGAAGGGATACGGATGAATTCTGGGAACTGTATACGGACGGGGCATCAAGTGAGGAGGGAGCTGACATAGGCATTCTCCTCGTTTCCCCAACCGAAGAAGAAATTACTTACGCTATCCGGTTGAAATTTGCCGCCTCAAACAACGAGGCCAAGTACGAAGCGCTAATAGCCGGATTACGCTTGGCCAAAAGTATTGATGTGCGATAACTCACAGCTTATGTCGACTCCCAGCTGGTCGCAAGCCAGCTAAACGGCAGCTTCGAAGCAAGAGATACATCGATGAAAAAATACCTAGAACTTACGAAAGCACTAACCAACACCTTCGCGACATTTGAAATAAAACAAATCCCCCGAAATCGTAACAAGAAAGCGGAAGCCCTGAGCAAGCTTGCCTTTTTGCTATATGATCACTTTACCAAGAAAGTTATGGTTGAAGTTCTGGAAAGAAAGTCAACCGAAGAGGATACCCTCATGGCGACAGTCACAACGGAAGAAGAATGTTGGATGACACCCTTCATAAGATACCTCACTGACGGTACTCTCCCGGAAGACAAATTACAAGCCCGCAGGATACGAATGCGGGTAACAATGTATTATTTCAAAAACGGCATCCTGTAAAGGAAATCGTTCACGGAGCCTTGCTTACGATGCGTTGGCCCGACACAGGCCAAAGAGATAATACGGGAAATGCACAAAGGAGCCTGCTCAACACATTCTGGCTACCGAATGATAGTTAGCAGGATCAAGAGAATGGGTTATTTCTGGCCACACATGTACCGGGATACGTATGACCTAATCGTTAACTGCGAAGCATGTAAAATACACGCTCCCGTTAACAGATCCCCTCATCAAAGCATGATTCCAATACAAGCCGCCTGGCCATTCTACAAATGGGGGATCGATATTGTCGGCCCATTCCCACGGGGTGTCGGCAACGTTAAATTCTTAGTAGTCGCAATCGACTATTTTACCAAGTGGGTTGAGGCAAAACCGTTAAGCACAATTAAAGGAAGGAAGATCTTAACATTTGTATGGGAGGACATTGTTTGTCATTTCGGCTTACCACGAGAGATAGTCAGCGACAATGGCACGCAGTTTGCACATAATCCATTCAAAGACTGGTGCGCCGACATGGACATTCAACAGTCATTTACCTCCGTGGCCTACCTGCAGGCCAATGGGCAAGTCGAGGTCACAAACAGAGACATCGTTGCTGGCATAAAAGCAAGATTAGGCAAACACAGACAAGGATGGGTGGATGAACTCCAACATGTACTGTGGGCACATCGGACGACGCTGAAAGATAGTACGAACGAAACACCTTTCAGTATGGTGTACGGAACCGAAGCGGTTATACCGGATGAAGTGCTCGTTCCAACTGATCGAATAACAGAATTTGATGAACAACAAAACGATAACGCATTACGAGAAAACTTAGATGCTCTGGAAGAGCGGCGAACAATAGCCCATATCCGGCAAGCTGAAAAGAAGCAACAAATCGCAAACCACTATGACAAAAAAGTCAAACCACTGGACTTTCAGTTAAACGATTTGGTGTTGCGTAGAAACGAGGCCAGCCGGCAGCAAGACGTCGGCAAACTAGGCCCCAGATGGGAGGGACCCTACAAGGTTGTCGGGATAACTAAGTATGGTGCATACCACCTAGAGACACCGGATGGAGTCCCGATACAACGCCCTTCGCACGCCTTCCATTTAAAGAAATATCACGTGTAACTTACCTGTAACCGGGAGGACTGATCACCCACTCGGACGGCAGAAACACTTGTGTACTTAAATAATTTCTATGTATAAGTCATCAATAAAGCTTCATTTTATATACTTATGCACTATAATGACTCTGAATATGACACAAGTATAATCAAAAGTCTTTCGGCATATTTCAGACCTACCGCCAGAAGAAATGCTTTATAGCTTTCGTTGGTAGGAGGACACCCCTTGAAGAACCTTAAAGGATAACAAGGGTATCCGACCATATCATTGGTGGCTCGGTTCTACCGTATAAACAACTCGACCACACTCACGCGTAGTCTAGATATCTACGTTTTTGTCATGACAAATATATGTAACCCAAAGAAAAAGTGTAACCCAAAGAAAAAGTAAACTAGTTTATACACAGCATATAACACGATATAAAGAAATCACATTAATTATACAAAAACCCAACCGAGTGCATATCTCTACGGTTGGTAATTTACAATATCCTCAACGGATGAGTTCTCGTCCCTACAGATTTTATCTAATTCCTCAAAACTAATCAGGCCGAGAGCTTCATGTGCCCGATGGTAGTCCTGCACACAGGTAGCGCTCAAAACAACCTTCTTCTTCTGGGCCACGCTACCAGGCGGCAGAAAACACTGCACCGCCTTCAATACCTCAAACATAGTCAACTTCTTAATAGCCTCAATAAAGGCATTGAACGGCTGATGAACAATAGATGACTTCAGGAGGCGGGCAAAAAGCACAGGAATACCATGCTGGAGACGGGTGAGTTCGCCTAACGTGGCCGACACCTTCTCCGATAACTTTTTATTGTCATCAGAGAGTAAGGGCGACCTTCTCCTGTTCCTGGGCAAGAGCAGCCTTCAATGACTCCTGTATTTCCCGAGAAACACGCAGCTCATTCCGAGTAGGCTCCAACGCCTCCTTTGCCGACACCAACTCCCTTTCAAGGCGAGCAATTGTGCCCGACAATTCCGCCACCCGGCGGTCATCATTCTCAAAAAGCACACAATGCTCGTGAATGCGACGCGCATCAGTCTCGCTACTGTTCAATTCATCTGCCGCAAGGTGCTGAGCAAACACGGCAAATTGAGAACGCAAGTGCTGTGCCTGGGAGGAGGAAAGAGCAGCCAGCGCCTCTTTCAGAGCCGAAAAAGTAATGAAATCAAGATATTCCCTATAAATCGAGTAATCTGAAGCGTCACAGCGGAGAAGATCACGGAATGGCCCAATATTACAGTCAGGCAGAACGTAAACGTTCTGCCCAGCACTTGTCGTCAACCGGGGGCGAGCGTCCGAGGCCTCCACAGCGGGTTCTTTACCGGGACGATGCCCTTGAGCCGACTCTCTCTCAATGGCCGACCCTTCAGTCACTCGATTCTCCCTAGCAATCGGTTCAAGTCCCTCCCGGGAAGCAGCCCCCTCCAACAATGGAACCGAGCGGACAGACGCCTGCGCCCCCGCAGGGGTCACAACAGCGTTACCTACGCAAAGCACGAAACAAGACAATATAATCAGCACAAGATACTGTTAAATCAAGGCAAATGAAGTACTACCACATACCTTCAGCTGCCGGCTCAATCTGACGGATCAACCCGCCCTCCGAAGAGCCGCCATTAGAAGATTCCAAATCTTCAGGAGGTGACGCCCTGCGGCGGTTGGAGGACGCCAGTGTTGTCCCCTCAACCAATTTATCTGTAAAAACCATGCCATCCAGGCTCACCGCCCTCAGAACTTCCGACACGATCAACTCTGCGCAAATTATAAATTGTCATCTTATAAATCATGGTCACATAAAAGGGGTTGGAAAACGTCAAACGGTCAAATACCTCTCCCGCCTCTCCGGGCAACAGGGATCCTATCAGAATGAGTCAAGATGTTGCTAACATTAGCCATTACCAACACCTGCTCCTCTTAAAACCGTTGAGGAATCCTCAGGCCCCTCAATTGGTCAACCATCGATTCACCTAGCTGAGAAAGCTGCCTCGGCGGCTGAACAGTCACCGACCTAAACAAATAGGATTGCGCGTCCCTCAACGGAAAGTCAGAACACTTGGCAAAAACAAACGATTGCACCCAGTTATCTGCAATCGTTGGTGCTTCCCCAAGGAAATCAATTTCATCAGTAAATGTGTACCACCCTTTGCGATAGGACGAAAGTCGAAAAATGCTCCTGAAAATATTCAAGCTTAGGCCCATGCCTAAACCATTGAAATACATCTCGAATAATACGATCGCACGAACCCCATTCGGATGTAAGCGAGCAACGCTAAGGCAATAGAAATTTAACACCTTCATGAAAAAGCGGGTGAATGGGTATCTCAGATTTGAAACCTCAAAAGGTCTCAAATAGATGGCACAGTGATTAGGGGGCCCACAGGCGCGCTGCTGTGACCTTGGAATGACTAACCCCAAACCTCACAACTGAGGGCATATGTAACAAACCCTATCAAGATACGCCTCATCAACGCTGATGGGCGCACGTAACACATCATGAAGAATATTAGGTCTGGGGGTCATACTGCAAAAAGATGAAAGTAATAAGATACAAATCAAAGCTGATAAGAAAATCGTTTCTTCAAATATTATCGAAGGTAGGAAGAATCAAATGAAGAAAGGCGCTCCTTTATATAGGAAAAAGTCCTGCATGGGACCCATAAAATTCAAAAGGTGTGTTGGAACACGAGAAGTACTATGATTAAGACAGCATGCAACACGCATTTATTGCACGTCAAATCACGTGAGTGGGTCATAATAATTTAAGTTTGGCAACGCAACTGTCCCAGCTGACCTCACCAAACTGGGGGGACTTAATGATACGCATAATGATTTTTCTTCAAAACAGGCAAGCGTCTCGGCAAAAATCCTACCCGGTACTACGCGTCCCGGAATGCGTACTTCGTTTCTCGACATCCGTCTGACGTCATCCCGGGAATTTTACCACGCCGGGCAAATGGCAAGACCGAGAACCCGGATGACATACGCACAACAGGCACCATACAGCCGTTCATGACAATCATAATCAAGCGTTGCAAAGCCAGTCATCATAATCATAACCGTGAAGAAACACTTGGAACAAGTGTTCGGCGAGACCCACCCGGCTAGACTGAGGGCACCGTGATGCCTCATCCGGGATCAACCTGCCGTCAGTACCATCAAGGCATTCAAACCCAACACGAAGATATTCTCCCGGGATAAGCACGTTGTCCCGGAGAAAGTGCACTATCCCGGAGAAAATGCACTATCCCGAAAAAGATGCTCTGTCCCGGAATAATCACCTTATAACGGAACGAGCATGCAAGCAAGTTGCATGCCACGTCAGCCCGCAAATCTAGGGAAGTTCGTTAGGATCTGTTATTCCCCACGAAAAGGACAGGTGCCACGTCACCCCTCGGGATTGACAAAGTTCGTTACAACCATGAAAGGGACATGTGCCACGTCACCATTCCCTCCTAAACATCTATAAATACGTAAACAAGATCTTTCATTCACACAACACTGGATCATTAATGTTACTTTGCCCAAATTAATTACGGTAGCATTACTCCAGTCGTTAACCTAATTTCGATCTGTGCTCCGACCACCATCGGAATTAATCTTCACTCTTAGATGGGAACTTATTCGATTCCGATCGAATAAGGCTAATTCAATCAATTGTTTTACGCCCTTGGAATCCAGATTCCAAATCGGGGTTCGCACAATTATTGGAGTTAAAACATTCGACTTACTATTTCTCCCAAATCAAGCACTCAAACCCGAGATCAATTAATACCAGACGATTTTGGTTTGATCATGTACCTTACCATTTTCACATGGCCATGTAAAGTACTTTACCCAGACCAGCGCGACATTCACACAATACTCGATAGACGACCACTCCTAGAAGACCTGAATAGTCAAAGTCCCTCTAGTCAAAGTCCCTCTGGTGAACTTGACCATTCAAAACTACCAAATAACCGAATTTCGCCACTAGACTCGTCCCTGTAACACCGCATACAATATAATAATAATATAAATACATTATTATATACGTTATCACAACAAGTCAACCTACATCCTAGGTGACTATCATTGAAACGATATCCGAGTAGGCCTACCTATTATAGGCGACTATATAACTAAGGCACAACATTATGTACAAATTAAGGGCCCACTTAATTACACAAACACAATTCGTAATTAGTCTACCTATTCGCTAAGGCAATAACCAGTCCAAGTCCGACCCGTATTTCTACAAGTCCCGCATATAACATACAAACTAGTCTAAGTCTAGGCACCTATCTTGAAAGTCACCTAGATCCCTTAGACCATGCTCTGATACCACTTGAAACGAACCTCGACTCAAATTCCATAAAACGACAACCTTATTTTTTTTTCTACACATCATACATTTAAAACATTTGACCCATTTCAAATGACCCAAACGACCTCCAAACATTTACCATTCATTAGCAGCCTGTCTTTAAATTTTAAGGTCAAATCAATCGATCTCTTTAATAAACACAACAATACTCGACCCATTACATAACACGGGTGTTAATTTTGACCCAAAATGCAAACCGACCTTTTCAACACAAATACAAGAGCATGGTGTTGGGACAAACTACCCAACTAAGGCAACACCAAAAAAAGGCACAAATCTTCCGAGCCCAACAAACGTCCGTCAAGCATTTAAGCTAATCGCCAAGCTTACCTGTTTCCTTCCCCGTAATCGAATCTATAAAAAGAAACAACAACAACGAGTAAGCTTACAAAGCTTAGTGAGTATAATAATAATATGCATATACACATAAATTATACATGTCAAAGTATATCACCAAATAGACATGTAAATATAAGCATAAACATGTCATCACACAAGAGCATACATCACTTTATCACTAATCAAATCACCAATCAAATCATTAAGGTAACATGTAAATGTAATAAACATGTTATCTCATACAAACACACCTTTACTTCATTATCAATCGAATGTTAACACTTATCATAATACATAAGGACATCTTAATCACCGGGTGGCCGCCCAAACATCATCTAGTGTCTAATCGAAGTTGCTAGACGCCAAGTGGTCTAACTCATAGTCCACTTAAGTGGCCTAACTCATAGTTCACTCACCATGTGGTCTAACTCATAGTCCACGTTAGCGTGTGGTCTAACTCATAGTCCACATTACCGTGTGGTCTAACTCATAGTACACATTACCGTGTGGTCTAACTCATAGTCCACGTTACCGTGTGGTCTAACTCATAGTCCACGATCTTACTCAAAGTCAAATATTCGCCGGTTTGGCTACGAGTTACACATATAATCTATACATTCATACATACAATTAGTACACTCACCTCGATACGCGCGTACGTGACATGTAATCATGGCCACCGTCCCCCTATCTGAGCAAGCAAGCAACCACCTATTTAATACATAGGTATACAATACACATAAAAAAAATATACTCTATAAGAGAATTCGCCACTACTATCCCTTAACCGGGGGATTACAATTTACTCACTAAAACCCACCCATTTTGACACAAAATGGACACAACCCATTACCACTTCGGGTGGTAATTCTAAACTACACTAGCAAGCACAATTTAAGCAAATTGTATTTGACTCAGACATGAACCAACCTAGGTAACGACCCAAAATCACTAGTTAGGTAGTGATTATACACTAATCACCTTTTAAACACCAATTAACATAAAACTAAGTACTTGTGTACTTAATTTACCAAAACATGACATAAACCCTAGCTTTGACCCAAATCTATGTCAACCCTTAGTTTTGACCAACAAAACAAGTTTCATGACTTCTAAATCATCAATTATTTGATGCCTAACAATCTAACACCCAATACAATGACCAATTTTACTCAATTTAGTCATTTAATCAAAAACCCACATTCAAGGTTTCATACACACTATCAAGATATCCTAAACCCCAAATTTCTTGAAGAAAATGGGTTTCTTAACACTAACCAACCCAAACCCTAACCCTAACTTCAATAATTAAACATCAAATCGGATTCTAGGGTTTACCTCATCACCAATGAAGTGTAATAGCTGGACACACCAAGAAAAGCTTTCAAATTGAGTAGGATTTAGCACCATCTTCACTAAACTAGGGTTTCTCTCTGTCTCTCAAAGTTTCTCACACTAGAATTTGGGAGCAAGCTCTAGAACATATAAGATGAAATGAGACCTCTTGACCATTTTTTTGTTCTAAACCATGCTCCTTTTTTTTTTATATAATATTTACACATTTGGCCCCTTGAATATTTAGGATGTTACACCATTAAATGAGTATTATCAACTTTAAATTTAGATTGTTGATTCTTTTATATGTTTTATTTTTATTGGCAAAAAACAAAAACCTTTTAACAAAATTTTTCTCGAAAAGAGAAAAAGGTAAACAAGATACAAATAATGAACGCAGACGGGGCTCGAAAACAGGAAACTAACCTAACGAAAGCTAATTAAACCGAGCCCTTCCGAGAGTCACCAAACAAAGCCACAAACAAGCTACAACACAAACACTAAAATAGAGAACAAAATTAGCAGCGGATACAACTACTAAATAACACAAGAAAACCAAAGCCCGCTAATCGATGGTCTCATTGCCTATGATGTTGGTGTCGACGCCATTGCCCGCTCTCGCTTTGAACGAAAAGTTTGCACCATTTCCCGTGCCGTCACCATTGTTAGAACTTGACCGGGGAGAACTAAAACCACACAATCTAAACTCCTCGAAAAAAACCCCTTTTTTAACGAACGTCCCAAACCCGAGCCAATGTAAGAACACTTGCAAGGCCCGTCCACTTTAGCATCTTTAACCGAATTTTGGATCAACTTTACTTTCATCACGTAAACTAAATGAATTAACCGTTACAATCTTTTTTTTATGCCTTATCCTTTACGTTGCCTTTCGAACCATATTTCTTCACCCCGACCCACTAAATTTACTAAATACGTGACACATTCTCGACAAAAACCTACACAATTTGTGTCCGAACAAATACAATGCAACCTTCCTCCACTATTACACCTAGCAACATTAGTCAAATTAACTAACAAACATGTCGTCTCTGGCCCCATTCGTTTGGGGAGCATCCGACCCCACAAGACCACAATCACATTCACGATATAGTTCAACTTCTTATTTTTGTTGACGTACCCTTATCCTTCAAGAGCCTTATTCTATTTATATGTTAATGTAAGTCTCTTTCTCAAAAATTAATGATAACATTACAAAAATAATCCTACATATTAATAGGTTCCATTATATCTCTTACTGTAAATCTCAACTCTCAAGGCAAATCCCAATGTAACCATATGAATCAATTAAATTTAATTTATATACATATGATAAAATAATAATTTACACAACACGTATTAGCGATGGGAATGAGCGAGAAAAAAACACGAAACCTGTGATTAACGATAAACAAAAATCCTAAATATTCTCAAAGTTTAATGCCCATAATCAAGAGCTAAATCTGTAGTTTGCAAACAAACTCAAGGCGAATCTTCTTAACTTGAAGCTCAGCAAAAGGTGCATCTTGGTTATCCTCAAGCCACTTGGATGTATCAACAATGGCGTTCTCCATTTCCTTCAACTTCTCATCAGACAAATTCTTACCATTCTTCTCATTAATCTTCTTCCTCATGTTGTACACATAATCTTCCAACTCGTAACGAGCATCTGCTTTCTTCTTAAATTCAGCATCCTCAAATTTATACCGCTCAGCCTCTTTTAACATCCTCTCAATCTCGTCCTTCGAAAGTCTTCTCTTTTCATTGTCGATTGTAATTTTCGCTACCTTACCTGTAGCTACTACCCCACCAGTAACAGTAAGGATACCGTTAGCATCTATTTCAAAGCATACCAATACTTCAGCTTCTCCTTTAGGTAGACACGGTAGTCCATCAACGGTGAACTTACCCAAAAAGTGGTTATCAGTAGCTCTACATCTTTCGCCGTGATATACTTTGACATCCACCAAAGTTAGTTCGTCAATAGCTGTCACGTAAGTTTGAGCCTTACTTGTAGGAATAGGGGTGTTTTTCGGAATCACAACACTGAATTTATCTCTGTATAATTCTATACCAAGAGACAAAGGAGTTACATCGGATAACACCACATCTTGAACACTCTTGTTACTCGTACCACTCAAGTTTGCAGCCAAAACAGCTGCACCATATGCAACAGCTTCATCAGGGTTCACACTTTTGCATAGCTGCTTACCATCAAAAAACTCCTGCAACATTTGTTGTACCTTCGGTATCCTAGTGGACCCACCAACGAGAATTATCTCATCTACACACGACTTCTTAATCCCTGCATCGTTTAAACAATTCTCAACAGTCTTAATGCACTTTTCAAAGAAGCTACTATTCAGCTCTTCAAATTTAGCTCGAGTAAATTTCATAGAAAAATCTATTCCATCGTGCAAACAATCCAATTTGATTGTCGTTTGAGTAGTAGACGAAAGAATCCTTTTAGCTTTCTCGCAAGCAAATCTCAACCGACCCAACGCTCTTTTATTCTCGTTTAAATCCAATTTAAATTTCCTTTTAAATTCTTCAACACAATGTTCCACCATTCGATGATCAAAATCCTCACCTCCTAAATGACTGTCACCCGCGACACCTTTCACCTCAAAAATATCACCTTTCTCAATAGTCATTACAGAGACATCGAAAGTACCACCACCCAAATCGAAAACGAGCGCGTTTATCTTGCTACGAATAGATGTCTTGTAATTCAGACCATATGCAATTGCAGCTGCAGTAGGCTCGTTGATCATACGAACAACGTTTAAGCCAGCAATATTGCCTGCATCTTTTGTAGCTTGACGTTGTGAATCATTGAAATAAGCAGGGACGGTTACAACGGCATTCTTCACAACATCTCCAAGATACGTTTCAGCGCTTTCTTTCATCTTAGCAAGAATCATTGACGAAATTTCTTCAACCAAAAATTCCTTTTTTTGTCCTTTGTATGAGACAACAATAGTTGGTGTGTCGCCAAGACCACCTGTAACCTTAAAAGGCCATAACTTTATGTCATCTTGCACTTGTGGATCACTGAAACTCCTTCCAATCAACCTCTTTGCATCTGAAAGGTTGATAATTTGTTAAACAAGTTGCCATCTAAAATAAACATCAGGTAGATTATGAGAACCCAGCTTATAAAAGCTAACAAACCTTCTGCAGAAACTTAAGTGCTCAATCAATTGTAACTGTTAGTAGCAGCCCATTTAAATGTGTGCTTGTCGTTAGCTCTTAATAAGGTATAATAGGTTGTAAATATACCTGGCAAACGGGTCGGGTCAGATTGGGTCAGTTAGGGTAATAGGTCAAAATGGTATTGGGTTGAAATTGATCATGGGTCAAACAGGTCAGTTTATTGAACGTTCAGGTGGGTTAGCTTGGATTGGGTAACGAGTCGAAATAGGTCATGGGGGTCAAAAAAACTTATTTTAGTTATTATAATTTATTATTTATATTTATATTTATTATATATATTTTAATTTTATATATAAGAAAATATAATATAAATTGGTATACATCATATATAATACGAGTATAACCATAAATAAATGCTTTCATATATGTTTGACGAATGAAACTTATTATGATCTTTATGCTCGACCCGTTTGACCCATTTACAAGACCCATTAGGCCTATCTCTATTTATTGAGATTTAGGAATTCCAAAATTTAAATTTGAAAGTATGGGTCACAATTGCAGAGTATATATAGTTGTAAACAACAAACACAAACCAACAAAGGTGCAAGAATTGTCAACTGTTTGTTAAGAAAGCATCGCTAACTACTAAAGTTCAACTTGTTAAGCGAGCAATTCTCTTTGAATAAACTATTATATGTATAAAATAAAACTTAATATCTTGGTCATGTTATAAGTAAATGGAAACATGCCAATGGGGCTTTGCTTCATTGGTACCCATGCTTCATGGGTTCGAGAGATACCCGGGTTCGAGTATCGGCAGGGGGTTTTCTGTGGATTTCCATCCGCCTGCCCTGCATGGGAGGGTTTAAGGGTGGGGGCCTCGGTTTCCTCCTGGTGCGAATATGTGAGACTAACCACTAACATTGCCGTTCAAAAAAAAAAAAAAAAAAAAAGTAAATGGAAACATAATAAAGGTCCTCTTTTTGCTTGCATCCGGTCACCTGCTATACATTTAGTCTGTTAATTAATTTTTTATATATTCAATTCAATGTATATAGACAATTACTCATAAGTTTTCTGCAGTTATTCTGGAATTTATCAGACTTTAAAACCTATTTTATGATTGATGATCAAATATACATTACATAAAAATAATAATAATACATAAATACATGAAACATAATGATGTAAATAGAATAGAATATAAAACGCATGGTTACCAAATATGGTGTTAGCCGAGTTAACAAGTGCTTGATTTTTGGCACCATCACCAATAAATCGTTCAGAATCAGTGAAAGCAACACATGACGGTGTCGTTCTGTTGCCTTGTTCATTAGGTATGATCTCAATACGACCATCTTTCAATGCACCAACACATGAATACGTTGTTCCGAGATCAATCCCAATCGCCAAAACGTCGCCGTTTCCACTTCCTTCCGCCATTACTCTTACGTCAATTCGTTTAGGATTGTATTTTTTTTTTTTTTTTTTTCAGTTTTAAACGTGACGTAGTCTATATAAATAAAGTAGAGATAATGTTAAACATCCAAATCAAAATCAAATTTTGAAATAATTAACAAGATACGTTTCTATACGATTTTATGGTTACAAAATCCAGAAAAAATGGGGCTTTTCCAATTTCTTTTCCTTTTTTTTATTTGATTATTTAATTTAGAAAAGATTAGAAGTTATAAATTATGTGGAGTATTTAGTTAGGGAGATGATCCTCAAACACCACTTTTTGATTCATATACACCTAATTATCTATTATACTCTTAATTATACTTAGAATAATAATATAAGTTCAATAATCCAGGGGTATTTTATGGGACAAAAGAAAGTATATATTTGTTATTAAAAGAACGTTTCATATCCAAAAGTATATAATAATAAAATATATACATAGTATATAATAACATGATTATCATTATCCATATTATAATGTCTATGGCCGCATAAAGATTCCAAAAAAAGAAAGTTTTGGAAAAGTTTAGAATGTCTAACGGATTACCAAAATGTGTAGCGGGTGATTGGAGGAGATTTTAACGAAGATAAAGTGATAGACGCCTAATTGTGTATTCCCTCGAAAGACGAGCCAATCGTTTCAACAACTTCATCGAGACAACAAAGTTAATCGAAGTCCGACTATTAAGAAAACATTTTACGAGAATTAGTGATGACGGGGTAAAATCGAGCAAGTTAGACCGTTGTCTTGTATCGGATGAATTTATACATTCGTGGGGTGATGTACCATAAACCTGGATAGACACTTTGTACAATTGTCCGATTATACTCAAAGACAAAAACGAAGGCTTCGGGCCAAAACCCTTTAAAATTTTTGATATTTGGCTTGAATCCAAGGACGATGAGAAAGTAATAACCGAAGCATGGAATAAATCGGTTGTTGGTTCCAGACTAGATTGTGTGCTACGAGATAAGTTAAAGAACGTTAAAGAAGCACTAAGAATCTGGAGCAAAAGCAACTTCGGTGCAATTGATGTGGAGATTGAGTCTCGGAAAAAGCTACGACTATATTTGAATCGAAAGCTGATGCTGGAACTTTAACCAAGGAAGAGTGGGCCACATGGATAAACACTAGAGCTCAATGGTTACAAAAACAGAATGAAAAATCGGACATGTTACGTCAAAAAGCTCGGCTAAAATGGGTAGTCGAGGAGGATGACAACATCTCGTTTTTTCATGCATCAATTAAACAAAAGAATAATAGGTGCAACATAAGAGGATTGCACATTGAGGGAATCTGGAACGAGAACCCAAATGCAATGAAAAATTCGATATTCAAATTCTATAGTAAACTCTTTGAAGACAACCATGAGCATGTGCCTGAATAATCAAACATGGCATCACTCCCTTTTAAACGAATATGTGCGTACTCCCAAATGCTTGAGGCATCATTCTCGGACAATGAACTATGGAATGCAATAAAATAATGTGAACCAAACAATGCCTCAAGGCCGGATGGCTTCAATTTAAGTTTCTGCAAGAATTTTTTTTGCCGCCTAAAAGATGACCTTAAAGCTGCAATCGAATGGTTCTTGATGCATGGATCAATATCCAAGGGATGTAATGCTTCGTCTATTGCATTAATATCAAAGATAAATGATCTCATCAATCATTGTGATCACCGGCTATTAGCCTCAGTGTTAGTTATTATAAAATAATCTCAAAATTGTCTCGAATAGACTCCAAAAAGTCATTGATAAAGTTATAGGGGATGAATAAAGCACTTTCATTAAACGTAAATACATTCTAGATGGAATTCTAGTGGCGAATGAGGTGGTGGACGATGTGAAAATTCAAAAAAGAAAATTCTTACTATTCAAAACCGAATTCGAAAAAGCTTTTGATTGCATTAATTGGAAATTCTTGTTTTGTGTAATGGAAGGAATGAGTTTTGGGGTGAAATGGAGGACTTGGAATAAGTCATGTTTGGAATGGGCGTCGGTTTCGGTCCTTGAAAACGGCTCACCAACAAAGGAATTCACGCTTAAAAGAGGAGTCCGACAAGGAGACCCACTATCTCTTTATCTCTTCATAATGGCCGCGGAGAGATTAAGTCTCTTAACTAAGCAAGAAATGGAAGTGAACTTATATAGAGGTTTGAAAATCGAAATGATAAAGTAGTTATCTCACACCTATAATATGTCGATTTTTTTTCGGCAAAAGGGGATTTTATGTTGATGACACACTCTTTTTTGTTGAACGGAGCATAGGAAATGTAAGTAACCTCTCCGAGCTTCTAAAATATTTTGAAATATTCTCGGGGTTGAAGGTTAACTTCTCAAAAAGTTGCCTATATAGAATTGGTGTACAATAGAAGCGATTGAAAGGATGGCTAGTCGCATTGGATGTCTGGTAGGTTCATTACCGTGTACATACCAAGTATTACCTATTGGCCAGAAAATGAACAAAATGCGTGATTGGGAACCGTACACAGAGAAGTTCCACTCTAGGTTAGCAGATTGGAAAGAAAAAATGATTAACTCTAGTTATCACATTCAAGTTCTTTCAGAAGATTTCATTTTTCGGGAATTGATATTTCCGTCATGGTTTTTACTTGTTTCACCTAAAGTGTCTAAAATGCCCTTAATGATAGGTTTACACAAATATTTTAAAACTTTTTGTTATAATATATTAAGGGACATTTTAGAGAAAAAAAGCATGAAATCATGATGGAAGAAGTAAAACACACGTTGGAAGAATCATCTCCATTCTCCCATTATATATGTGGTTGAGGATATAATTTTATCTCGCTGTCGTTTGAATGCATCTTTCCCTACCCTTATATAGACTACTCAATTGGACGCCTGTCACATTAATACTTAGGCCACTTGCAGTGGCATGTTACCCAAATAGTGAAAGGCGTATATTGTCCCGCCACCCACTAACAATGATAGTTAGTATTATGTTATTTGGTCCGTTTGTTACAATAGTAACGGAAGTCTCACGGAATTTTGTGGGACCATATGTTTTATTTCTTGTACCTTATGTTTAATTAATTGTACAATGTGGGTAATATTTTAGTGTATGATTGTGAGGATTTAGTGAAAGAAATGTAAAAAGAATGTTAAAGGATTTGTGTTGATGTGGCGCTCATGTGACAGAGAAAATGTATGTTAAAGAACTGAACGATAGCAAGTGGCCTTATATTTATGATTTATGATTTATTACGAGTATTATAGATAGATAAATCAATCAAATTAAATAGATAGATAGATCAATCAATTAAAATATTGTCACAATGTATGTAACTCAAGAGATTTTTGATTAAATGGTAAGAAAAGTTACTAGGTTAATATGATCATGAACATACATGATGCGTGTGCTTTGTGTTCCTCTAGTTGGATTCAAAATTTCACTTGAGGAACGCCAAGACGTTCCACCCCTTTGGTCCAAGGTCGGCGTTCCACTTCACTTGTCCAAAAAAGCACTAAACTAAACTGAAACACAGAATTGATGCGTTTTAGTCCTGCTAGTACCGGTATGGGCCACAAAATTAAGAACCATACCCAACTAAAATGTGTATTTTATTTTTGCCGAAAAAGCATTATACATAAAGAGAAGTGAATTCAATCCATGAAAACGGTGAGAAGAATTCGAACGCTAGGCACAACTTTTGATCTTTATAATCGTTAAATTCTATGTTATAATATAAAAATCGATCGAATAGTACACAATCAGTTACTTTGTATCAGCAGGGGCGGATTTAAGGGCGTGCAACACGTGCGCTTGCACAGGGCCCATAATCCAAAGGGGCCTAAAAAGCTAGTAGTACTTAACCTAATTTGTTAGTATTTACTGAACTTATTCATACATATATATAAAACTTTTGTATTCAAAAAAGGCCTATTTTTTGTTAATTGAACAGGGCCCATATGCAAAATTAGAATTGACGAGACGGCCTTGTGTATCAGATTAGATCAACTTTTCATACTTGGAAGCTGACAAATACAAATGTAATGCCCATAATCCATAAAGCTAACAGAAGTAAAAGCAAACAATAAACAAAATCCTAAACATTCTCAAAGTTTAATGCCCATAATCAAGAGCTAAATCAGTCGCTTGCAAACAAACTCTAGATGAATCTTCTTAAGTTGAAGCTCAGTAAAACGTGCATCTTGGTTGTCCTCAAGCCACTTGGTTGTGTCAACAATGGCGTTCTCCATTTCCTTCAACAACGCACCAGACATATTCAAAGCATTCTTGTCTTTAATCTTCTTCTTCATTGTGTACAAACAATCTTCCAACTCATTATAAGCATCCGCTTTCTTCTTAAATTCCACGTCCTCAAATTTGTACTGCTCAGCCTCTCGTACCATCCTCTCAATCTTGTCATTCGAAAGTCTTCTGTTTTCATTGTCGATTGTAAGCTCCGCTACCTTACCAGTTGCTACTACCCCACCAGTAACCGTAAGAATACCATTAACATCTATTTCAAAGGACACCAATACTTTAGCAACTCCTTTAGGAGCAGGCGGTAGTCCAAAAACATTGAACCGGCCCAAAAAGTGGTTATCTGAAGCCCTAGATCTTTCACCTTGATATACATTGAGAGTCATCCAAGTTTGGTTGTCATTAACTGTATACTGATTTACAGCATTACTTGTAGGAATAGGGGTGTTTTTTGGAATCACTACAGTAAAAATATCTCCAATTCGGAAATACCAAGTGATAAAGGAGTCACATCCGATAACACCACATCTTGAACACTCTTATTACTCGAACCATTCAACTTTGCAGCCAAAACGGCTGCACCATATGCAACAGCTTCATCAGGGTTCACACTTTTGCATAGCTGCTTACCATCAAAAAAGTCCTGCAACATTTGTTGTACCTTCGGTATCCTAGTGGACCCACCAATGAGAATTATCTCATCTACACACGACTTCTTAATCCCAGCATCGTTTAAACAATTCTCAACAGTCTTAATGCACTTTTCAAAGAAGCTACTATTCAGCTCTTCAAATTTAGCTCGAGTAAATTTCATAGAAAAGTCAACTCCTTCGTGCAAACATTCCAATTCGATTGACATTTGAGTAGTAGACGATAGAATCCTTTTAGCTTTCTCGCAAGCAAATCTCAACCTTCCCAATGCTTTTTTGTTCTCATTCAAATCCGATTTAAATTTCCTTTTAAATTCTTGAACACAATGTTCCACCATTCGGTGATCAAAATCCTCACCTCCTAAATGAGAGTCACCCGCAACACCTTTCACCTTGAAAATATCGCCTTTCTCAATTGTCATTACAGAAACATCAAAAGTACCACCACCCAAATCAAAAACGAGCACGTTTATCTTGCCACGAATAGATGTCTTATTATTCAGACCATGTGCAATTGCAGCTGCAGTAGGCTCGTTGATCATACGAACAACGTTTAAGCCAGCAATAGTGCATGCATCTTTTGTAGCTTGACGTTGTGAATCATTGAAATAAGCAGGGACGGTTACAACTGCATTCTTCACAACGTCTCCAAGATACGTCTCAGCGCTTTCTTTCATCTTAGCAAGAATCATTGACGAAATTTCTTCAACCAAAAATTCCTTCTTTTGACCTTTGTATGAGACAACAATAGTTGGTGTGTCGCCAAGACCGCCTGTAACCTTAAAAGGCCACAACTTTATGTCTTCTTGAACTTGGGCATCACTGAAACTCCTTCCAATCAACCTCTTTGCATCTGAAAGGTTAACCATTTATTATAAACAACTATAAAAACAAGGCCAAGTAAAAAGCAGCAGAATAGGCAAATAACTAAACATCAAGTAGATTGAACCCAACTTATCAAAGCTAAACCTTTTGCTGATACTTAAGTGCTCAAACAACTGTAATTGTTATTAGCAGCCCCTCTAATTGTGTACTTGTCGTTAGCTCGTAATAAGGTATAATAGGTTGTAAACAAGCATAACAAACACAAACTGACAAAAGCACAAGAATTGTCTACCAGGTTCACTCATGAAGATAAGATACTAAACTAGCACAAAGGATCAAAAAAACAATATATATATTTTTTTTTTTAATATGAACCATGCAACAAATTAACATATAAATGAAAACGTAAACATCCACATACAGTTGACAATTCTCGAGCTCAACTTTTTAAGAGCTCGATAACCGAGCACAAGTTTCCTGAAGATCGTTTAGTAAACGAGCTCGGACTAGCTAGTTATATAAGTCAAAATAGATTATATAAAAATAACTATAACTATACCTATTATATGTATAAACTAGTCTCTTTGAATTTTAATGAAGCCTTGTTTACACCCCTCCATAAGTTCAAATCAAAGATTTTAATCAAAAATACATTCACTCTTCGTTAGGATATTGAATTTCTTTATTTCAGACATAAAATCTTGGTCATATTATAACTGAATAGAAACATAAATATCCTGTTTTTACTTACATCAGGTCACCTGCATTTAGTCTGTTAATTGATTTTGTTCAATATTCAATGCATAGACAATTACCAATTAGTTTTATACAGTTTTTTTTTCTGGATTTTATCAGACTATAACTTTTTATGATTGATATTATCAAATATACATACATAATTAGTAATTACGTACTCCGTAATTTACATTAAAAAAAAAAAAAAAGAGTGGTTACCATATATGGTGTTAGCCGAGTTAACAAGTGCTTGATTTTTGGCACCATCACCAACAAAACGTTGAGAATCAGTGAAAGCAACACATGACGGCGTCGTTCTGTTGCCTTGTTCATTAGGTATGATCTCAATACGACCATCTTTCAATGCACCAACACATGAATACGTTGTTCCGAGATCAATCCCAATCGCCAAAACGTCGCCGTTTCCACTTCCTTCCGCCATTACTTTTTCGTAGAGAGAATTGTCTCAGTTTTAAACCTAGCGTACGTAGTCTATATAGAGTAGAGATAATGGGTATCACAGGTTTCGCTTAATAAATAAACATCCAAATCAAAATCAAAATCAAATTTCGACATAATTAACAAGATACGTTTAGATTTTATATATCTTTACTAGATTTATGAGCCCGTGCGTTGCACGGGGACTCATCCGCAAACATTATTGGATTTTAAACTTTTATATTAAATAACGATATTATAGGAAAAGTGTCAAATGTACTGTTGTGGTTGAATTAGTATAATATGTTTTTTGTAAACAACACACATTAGTGAAACTTTTTTAAAGCTCGTGCATTGCACGACAACTCTCAATCAAACAAACTTGAAACGTACAATGTTATATCAATTAGAAATGATAAAGACAGTATCGCAAGTATTGTGTTGCGTGAATTGCTTAATTATTTTGTTTTGTGTTACACAAAACACATAGATTAAGGCTACTAAATCTGACACTACCAGAACACTAAAGACATCACCAACAGTAGTCGTTTTATAAGTAACGACATTACCAATAGTTGGATTTTTTAAACTATGCTTTACACATAACACATTGATTAATGCTACTAAATCCGACTTGTTAATTGTTTATTTTGCATAATATGGAAATTTACAGAATACCAACAATTCCATAAAGAAAGTACCTAAAGATTAACCTTGTGACTTCCATTTTGTAACATAACAAACTAAATTTAGTGCGTCGGAATGCAATGAGACATTTTTCACCAGCTTGTATCCATTTAATTTCACAAACTTAGTCCAGTCAAACGACACGTACAAATTTGGTTTCTCTTTTGCGGTTCATCTTTGAGACTCCACTTATGAATAACTTTTAGGAGCCCGTGCGTTGCACGACACTCTAAAAAATAGTATTAAAAATGTTAGTATTGAGACTGATTAGTTGTATTATATTATTTTATTATACAAATAAAGTGAAGAAACTATTATGAGATTTAAGTATACTTCTAATGTCTCACCCATGAATCCCCCTTTCTTCAGGCGGAACTCCAGGTTGAGGAGTTACTCGAAATGCTGCCATTCTGCCAAGATATCAATATCACCCATGAATCCCCTTACATATATAGTCACTGTAAAATATTATATTGAAGATGTTTGTTGAAGATATAATTGTTTGTGGGAATTTCACTCCCATGTATCAGGCCCTTGCACCATATTGCAGTCACCTATATATATCTTCATTATTTTTTATTGTTTGGATAAACGGGACGGGACTCCTAAAAAAATCCAATAGAACAAAAAGAAAATTTTTTTACAACTAAACGGGTATACCCAAGGGGATGTTTAACATCATGAATGTCTAAACTAATAGTTTTTGAGCTATGACATATCCCATACCCATAATTATAATATCCAATACAACAATACCAACGACAATTACAATAAAAAAACCTATTTAACAAAAGGTCTATTATAATTTGTATTCCAAAATATTACCCCAAAGGGGTGTTTGGGTGCTTGGGAATCTCCATAGGGGACCGAGGTTCAATCCCCACAGAGGCGGACCTTCAAGGGAGGCGTGGAAGGGTGCCAGCCCTCCCAGTATTTTGCGTTATTAGTAGAAATTTAATATTATACAGGTTTAAAAAATAAAACTTTTATATATTAGCCCTTCCAGAATATTATAACTAGCCCTTCCAAAATACGTTGGAATATTTTCGCCCTCTCAGTAGTAAAGTTCAAGATCCGCCACTGAATTCCCACCAACCTCAATTTGGAGGCTTGCCTTTCAAAAAAAATAAAAAAATTGTATTCCTAAATCTATCAAAATTCTTCTTTATTCCTATAACTTTGCATATCTTCAAATCTGTACTCCCTTGAAGCACCAAATACATCCATAATCCAAGAATCAACTCTGTTGCTATCCATTATTATAGATTATGAAATCACCATTTGACCATAGAAAGTCAAAATCTCCTTATGAACCTGTATATATATTCAGTAATATGTTTAAAAAATTCCCAGTATATCACAAGATAGCTAAAGTTATCAACATTAAAAAACTTGGTGTCTCTATAAAATAGTAATAATACATGTTTGTATTGGTATTGATTAGTTTTATGGTGAAATTAATGATACTGTTAGATTGACTGAAATATTATTGACATATTTTGATGTTGGCGCTACTAAAGATTGCTTTTGATCGGAGACAAATCGAAAGTGAAGAGACAAATCACGTACCGAGATTCTCTTCATTACCGCCATACATTATGTACGTAACCTATTAAAAATAGACGTGTTACAATAATAAAAATGGTAGCATGAATATTTACTTCAAATATCAACAATACCCTGCTCCCGACCTTACATGTAACAATCAATTTTCATGTGCAAATTTCTTGGAGCGAAACAGACTGATATCTATCTGGTTGATCTAAATCTATTAAAAGCTTGGTAAAATTCCAGTCTGAACATAATGTTAGGTTAGTTGAATTGAGTAAACAATTATTAGTAGAATATAGAACATATTGTAATTGCATGATTTTAACATACAAATAATACGTTGTGTCAACATACCTTGATAATCCTTAGTTCTTCCAAATTGGATTATCACAATTACTCCTTACCCGGTTCCCTCTATTCTGTATGTTCTATAAAAAAGAAGTGCAAATTGTTCCCACAACGTGCATGTAATATAACCTCGCTGTAAAAATAATTTAATCATTACTGCAGAAAATTGTAAAATCTATAAACGGGAAGGCGAAGGTTTACCAATCCATAACCAGTAGCTTCAGTACGCAGGCAGGCTAGAACCAGACCAGTTTAGTCTTGGGCTTGTAAAACTTTCCGGCATAAAGATATTGTGATATCATACATGAAATGTGGTCCAAATGCAGAATCCAGATTCCAAAATAAAAAATAAAAAATACATCATAGTGAGATTATAAAAATGTTAATATGAGCATAATTAACGTTGAGGTGAAGTAAATAGAGGTGCGAATTTTGACCCATTTGATGATAAACGGATCAATTGCACAATTAATATTGTGGTGAAGTAAATAGATATAAGCACAATTAACATTGAGGTGAAGTAAATAGTGGTGGAAATTTTGACCCATTTGATGATGAACAGGTCAATTGCACCTTCGCCTCAAAGTAGTTGTTAAATAAGGAAACGTGAGATGAGTCAAAATTCTCATAACGCTTAAAACCTTCTAAATTGTCATTTTGAGATTTATATGGTAACAATGTAACTTTAATAATTAAATGTAGCTCAAGAAGAAGAAAAAGATAGAAAGTGTTTGTAGGTTTACACAACAGACCCATTTTAATCTATTACCCAACCCGCCCATTTTGCAACTTCTTGTGTTGGAGATATGGAGAACTTTAAACAATTAGAAGGAAGATTCCAGGAAACTCACACGAAGCTTCCATGAAGTTGTGAGGAAATTCACATGTAGCTTCCACAAAACTGTCAGGAAACTCACATGTAGCCTCCATGAAGCTGTCAGGAAACTAACATGAAGCTTCAAGGAATTGTTTTTAGCTTACTCCTTAAACCATTCTATAAATAAACCCTCTGGTAACTCATTGTAAACACACCACAAATATTCAGTAAATACATTCTCTAGTTGGTCCGTGGACTAAAGCAATCACAACGATTGCATATAACCACGTTATCTCTTGTGTCGATTTACATTTCTTGCATTTATAATCTTTCGTTCATTAAGTGGGTTAGTAATCATGTAGAATTACTATCGGTGAGTGATCTTGTTGAATCATTTGCGTTGTTTTGGGTCCTAATATCCTTACAACTAGTATCAGAGCACAAGGTTTCGTTAAGGGAACGATGGCGGAAGACGGAAAGTTTAGAATCGACCGATTCGATGGGAGAGACTTTGGCTTTTGGAAGATGCAAATTGAAGATTACTTGTATCAAAAGAAGCTACATCAACCTCTGTTAGAGACTAAGCCTGAAAGCATGAGCGATGCCGATTGGACGCTTTTGGATCGTCAAGCTTTGGGTGCAATTCGTCTTTCACTTGCTAAGAACGTTGCATACAACGTTGTGAATGAGAAGACGACGTTTGCTTGCTTGAAAGCACTCTCTAACATGTATGAGAAACCTACCGCTTCTAATAAGGTTTTTCTCATGCGACAATTGTTCAATACGAAGATGAAGGAAGGTACGAGTGCAACGGATCATATCAACGAGTTTAACAACATCATATCGAGGTTAGCATCGGTAGATATTGTGTTTGATGATGAGTTAAAGGAACTAATCTTGCTTTCATCATTACCGAAAAGTTGGTCGGGTACGGTTACCGCAGTTAGTAGCTCTACAGGAACTACTAAGCTAGCGTTTGAAGGAATAAGGGATTTAATTCTTGGTGAAGATACTCGTAGGAGAAACTCGGGGGAATCGACATCCGGTTCCTTGTTAAGTACCGACAACCGTGGTAGGAAATTTGATCGCAGTGAGAAGAAGGGTAGAAAGAAGTCTAAGAAGAGGTATCGATCGAAAGATAGAAGTGAAGCTGTTTGTTGGGGTTGCAATCAAAAAGGGCACTTTCAAAGGAATTGCAAAAATGGTTCCGCGAAAGGTGTAAACTTGGCCGAAGGGGAAAGTGATGATGCACTTTTGTGTAGTGTTGATAATTCTATGGAGTCTTGGATTTTGGATTCGGGAGCTTCGTTTCATGCTACTCATGTCAAAAGCATGATGAAGAATTTTCGTTCATACCAAGGCAATGTGAGATTGGCGGACAACAAGCAACTCAACATAGAGGGCATTGGAGATGTTGTTTTGAAGACTACTCTTGGTTCTAATTGGACTTTGAAGAACGTAAGGTACATTCCTAAATTGAAAAGGAAACTTATTTCGGTTGGTCAATTAGATGATGAAGGTAACGCGGTTACTTTTGAAAACCGCCAATGGAAGGTGGTTAAGGGTAGTAGTATTGTGGTTCGTGGACATAAAAGGGGAACTGTCATAACCCGACCTTAACCATAAGGACGAATACAATAACATATGATTTTATCGCGAGGTATTGACCTCTATATGCGACATTTTTCAAAAACTGCATTCGTTTTTACAATACAAACCATAGCTTTTATTACAAATACAAGGTTTAAACAACTTAATAATGATTATCGTTTAGCGATAATCTTAGACTTACAAACTTTACATGTGATAATAACAATACGACCTCCAACATATTTTACATTACAAATCCTCCGATATGCAGTTTTATTTTTGACACAAATATGCATACTCAAGATCTTGCTTAAATTCAACATGTTGCAGCGGAAGCTTTTAGTTATCACCTGAGAATAAACATGCTTAAAACGTCAACATAAAGTTGGTGAGATATAGGTTTAAAGCCGGCAGCGTTATGAATATAGACCACAAGATTTCATATATAAACGTTTTAATAAAAATATTCTAAGTTGTTGAGCACTTGATAACCATACTTAACATTTAATCAACGTCACATATTCCCTTTATTATGAAATCTTACTACACCGTACCAAGTGTAGTCACCGAAACGAAGTACTGTGCAACCGTTGAATACTGGTCGTCCAGTCCGGTTGGGGTTGTCAGGCCCGATAGATCTATCAACAGGATTCGCGTTTACAATACCTCATGTAAATAGTAGTTACCAAGTTACAGGGAAGTATGCCAGTGGTACAACTCAACGTAGAATATATATTTTTAATCACTTGTGTCCATAACGTAAATCATAAAATGCATGTATTCTCATCCCGAAATATTTAGAGTTTAAAAGTGGCTCTAACGACCCGTCCTAATCCATCTGGACGAATACATTACATTTGGTTACATCGCGAGGTACTTGACCTCTATATGATACATTTTACAAACATTACATTCGTTTTTAAAAGACAAACTTTCATTTACATCGAAAGTTGACGACATGCATACCATTTCATAATACATCCAACTATAGTTGACTTAATAATAATCTTGATGAACTCGATGACTCGAATGCAACGTCTTTTGAAATATGTCATGAATGACTCCAATTAATATCTCTAATATGAGCAAATGCACAGCGAAAGATTTCTTTCATACCTGAGAATAAACATGCTTTCAAGTGTCAACCAAAAGGTTGGTGAGTTCATAAGTTTATCATAAAAAATAAAATTCATCATTTTGATAGACCACAAGATTTAAATGCTGCATGGTACAAATGGGCCCGAATCCTATACCCACCTGTAATGTACATGCTATATCTTTTAAATACAGTACATCTTTCTCGTGTATGAAACCATTTTCCTAAATCATAGTAACCGTACACATATCTTGTGCACAAAAATAACATACACATAACCTGTGTATAAAATCATTCTCTCGATATATAACATTCACATCAACTGGTGGCAATTATCATGTCCACATAATTCAATGGTGGCAATTATCATGTCCACATAATTCAATGGTGGCAATTATCATGTCCACATAATTCAATAATAATCCGCAGAACTTCTGTCTACATAATAATTCATTCGAGGAATGTTTTGCTTGTGTCTATCTCGTCAAACATTTATAAAAGCATTTCATGTATTCGCAGTTCAAAATATATTTCAAAAGCATTTAATAAAGCAGTTGTAAAAAACAGCGCATGTATTCTCAGTCCCAAAAATGTAAAGAGAAAAAGGGATCAAATGAAACTCACTCTACAATATTTTGTAGTAAAAATATTCATACGACGAAACTGAACAATGCAGGGTTGACCTCGGATTCACGAACCTATATCAATTATATATATATATATATTAACACATATAATTGTAATTGAACAAATCTAGGTATTATTATTATTTGTTATTTTAGTAACTTGTTCGTTTCATTAATAACTAAATTAACTATATTTTTTTTTTTTTGGACTACTTCTTTGAGGTAGTTTACTTATTATTATTATTATTATTATTATTATTATTATTATTATTATTATTATTATTATTATTATTATTATTATTATTATTATTATTATTATTATTATTATTATTATTATTATTATTATTATTATCATCATCATCATCATCATCATCATCATTTTTATGTAAGTAGTATTATTATTGAAACTAATTAATTTTTTTTATATATAAATTATCATTTTTATTATTAGAACTATCATTATTATTATTATTATTAGAATTATCATTATTTTTATCATTATTATTTTTATTATCATTTTTATTATTTCTAACACTAATATTATTATTATTTTTATCATTATTATTATTAGTATTATTAATATATCAAATAAAGATTTTTTATATAAAAATATATTATTTACATAAAACATAACTATATTAATATGTTTGTAATAAATATTAATTATCTGAAAAACATAACTGTTGATGTGTACTGCTAGATCCAAGGTTATTGTTGGTAGTGAGTTATAGTCCCACTTTTAAAATCTAATATTTTTGGGATGAGAATACATGCAAGTTTTATAAATGATTTACAAAATAGACATAAGTACGTGAAACTACATTCTATGGTTGAATTATCGAAATCGAATATGCCCCTTTTTATTAAGTCTGGTAATCTAAGAATTAGGGAACAGACACCCTAATTGACGCGAATCCTAAAGATAGATCTATTGGGCCTAACAAACCCCATCCAAAGTACCGGATGCTTTAGTACTTCGAAATTTATATCATATCCGAAGGGTGTCCCGGAATGATGGGGATATTCTTATATATGCATCTTGTTATTGTCGGTTACCAGGTGTTCACCATATGAATGATTTTTATCTCTATGTATGGGATGTGTATTGAAATATGAAATCTTGTGGTCTATTGTTACGATTTGATATATATAGGTTAAACCTATAACTCACCAACATTTTTGTTGACGTTTTAAGCATGTTTATTCTCAGGTGATTATTAAGAGCTTCCGCTGTCGCATACTTAAATAAGGACAAGATTTGGAGTCCATGCTTGTATGATATTGTGTAAAAACTGCATTCAAGAAACTTATTTTGTTGTAACATATTTGTATTGTAAACCATTATGTAATGGTCGTGTGTAAACAGGATATATTAGATTATCATTATTTGATAATCTACGTAAAGCTTTTTAAACCTTTATTGATGAAATAAAGGTTATGGTTTGTTTAAAAATGAATGCAGTCTTTGAAAAACGTCTCATATAGAGGTCAAAACCTCGCAACGAAATCAATTAATATGACCATCCGGACGAAGTCGCCAACAACTGATTCCAGAGCGATGATCGACTCTAAATCATGTCTTTAACATACGGTTGAAGTGGAAAAGTATAGGTTTACTTCAACAACCCGAAATCCCGGAATGGAAATGGGAAAACATTACCATGGATTTCATCACTAAATTGCCAAGGACTGCAAGTGGTTTTGATACTATTTGGGTAATAGTTGATCGTCTCACCAAATCAGCACACTTCCTACCAATAAGAGAAGATGACAAGATGGAGAAGTTAGCACGACTGTATTTGAAGGAAGTCGTCTCCAGACATGGAATACCAATCTCTATTATCTCTGATAGGGATGGCAGATTTATTTCAAGATTCTGGCAGACATTACAGCAAGCATTAGGAACTCGTCTAGACATGAGTACTGCCTATCATCCACAAACTGATGGGCAGAGCGAAAGGACGATACAAACGCTTGAAGACATGCTACGAGCATGTGTTATTGATTTCGGAAACAGTTGGGATCGACATCTACCGTTAGCAGAATTTTCCTACAACAACAGCTACCATTCAAGCATTGAGATGGCGCCGTTTGAAGCACTTTATGGTAGAAAGTGCAGGTCTCCGATTTGTTGGAGTGAGGTGGGGGATAGACAGATTACGGGTCCGGAGATTATACAAGAAACTACCGAGAAGATCATCCAAATTCAACAACGGTTGAAAACCGCCCAGAGTCGACAAAAGAGCTACGCTGACATTAAAAGAAAAGATATAGAATTTAAAATTGGAGAGATGGTCATGCTTAAAGTTGCACCTTGGAAAGGCGTTGTTCGATTTGGTAAACGAGGGAAATTAAATCCAAGGTATATTGGACCATTCAAGATTATTGATCGTGTCGGACCAGTAGCTTACCGACTAGAGTTACCTCAACAACTCGCGGCTGTACATAACACTTTCCACGTCTCGAATTTAAAGAAATGTTTTGCTAAAGAAGATCTCACTATTCCGTTAGATGAAATCCAAATCAACGAAAAACTTCAATTCATCGAAGAACCCGTCGAAATAATGGATCGTGAGGTTAAAAGACTTAAGCAAAACAAGATACCAATTGTTAAGGTTCGATGGAATGCTCGTAGAGGACCCGAGTTCACCTGGGAGCGTGAAGATCAGATGAAGAAGAAATACCCGCATCTATTTCCAGAAGATTCGTCAACACCTTCAACAGCTTAAAATTTCGGGACGAAATTTATTTAACGGGTAGGTACTGTAGTGACCCGAACTTTTCCATGTTTATATATATTAATTGAGATTGATATTTACATGATTAAATGTTTCCAACATGTTAAGCAATCAAACTTGTTAAGACTTGATTAATTGAAATAGATTTCATATAGACAATTGACCACCCAAGTTGACCGGTGATTCACGAACGTTAAAACTTGTAAAAAAAAAACTATATGATGACATATATATGGTTATATATATAGTTAACATGATATTATGATAAGTAAACATATCATTAATTATATTAACAATGAACTACATATGTAAAAACAAGACTACTAACTTAATGATTTTGAAACGAGACATATATGTAACGTTTATCGTTGTAACGACATTTAATGTATATATATCATATTAAGAGATATTCGTACATCATAATATCATGATAATATAATAATTTAAAATCTCTTTTGTTATTATAAACATTGGGTTAACAACATTTAACAAGATCGTTAACCTAAAGGTTTCAAAACAACACTTACATGTAACGACTAACGATGACTTAACGACTCAGTTAAAATGTATATACATGTAGTGTTTTAATATGTATTTATACACTTTTGAAAGACTTCAATACACTTATCAAAATACTTCTACTTAACAAAAATGCTTACAATTACATTCTCGTTCAGTTTCATCAACAATTCTACTCGTATGCACCCGTATTCGTACTCGTACAATACACAGCTTTTAGATGTATGTACTATTGGTATATACACTCCAATGATCAGCTCTTAGCAGCCCATGTGAGTCACCTAACACATGTGGGAACCATCATTTGGCAACTAGCATGAAATATCTCATAAGATTACAAAAATATGAGTAATCATTCATGACTTATTTACATGAAAACAAAATTACATATCCTTTATATCTAATCCATACACCAACGACCAAAAACACCTACAAACACTTTCATTCTTCAATTTTCTTCATCTAATTGAACTCTCTCAAGTTCTATCTTCAAGTTCTAAGTGTTCTTCATAAATTCCAAAAGTTCTAGTTTCATAAAATCAAGAATACTTTCAAGTTTGCTAGCTCACTTCCAATCTTGTAAGGTGATCATCCAACCTCAAGAAATCTTTGTTTCTTACAGTAGGTTATCATTCTAATACAAGGTAATAATCATATTCAAACTTTGGTTCAATTTCTATAACTATAACAATCTTATTTCAAGTGATGATCTTACTTGAACTTGTTTTCGTGTCATGATTTTGCTTCAAGAACTTTGAGCCATCCAAGGATCCATTGAAGCTAGATCCATTTTTCTCTTTTCCAGTAGGTTCATCCAAGGAACTTAAGGTAGTAATGATGTTCATAACATCATTCGATTCATACATATAAAGCTATCTTATTCGAAGGTTTAAACTTGTAATCACTAGAACATAGTTTAGTTAATTCTAAACTATTTCGCAAACAAAAGTTAATCCTTCTAACTTGACTTTTAAAATCAACTAAACACATGTTCTATATCTATATGATATGCTAACTTAATGATTTAAAACCTGGAAACACGAAAAACACCGTAAAACCGGATTTACGCCGTCTTAGTAACACCGCGGGCTGTTTTGGGTTAGTTAATTAAAAACTATGATAAACTTTGATTT
The DNA here is from genome assembly GCF_046630445.1 of Rutidosis leptorrhynchoides. NCBI lineage: Eukaryota > Viridiplantae > Streptophyta > Magnoliopsida > Asterales > Asteraceae > Rutidosis > Rutidosis leptorrhynchoides. Next base: position 556,872,720 of record NC_092336.1, on the reverse strand, counting down.
AAAAGTTGTTATTCTGAGAAAATGATTTTTATTATGAACATGAAACTATATCCAAAAATTATGGTTAAACTCAAAGTGGAAGTATGTTTTCTAAAATGGTCATCTAGACGTCGTTCTTTCGACTGAAATGACTACCTTTACAAAAACGACTTGTAACTTATTTTTCCGACTAGAAACCTATACTTTTTTTGTTTAGATTCATAAAATAGAGTTCAATATGAAACCATAGCAATTTGATTCACTCAAAACGGATTTAAAATGAAGAAGTTATGGGTAAAACAAGATTGGATAATTTTTCTCATTTTAGCTACGTGAAAATTGGTAACAAATCTATTCCAACCATAACTTAATCAACTTGTATTATATATTATGTAATCTTGAGATACCATAGACACGTATACAATGTTTCGACCTATCATGTCGACACATCTATATATATTTCGGAACAACCATAGACACTCTATATGTGAATGTTGGAGTTAGCTATACAGGGTTGAGGTTGATTCCAAAATATATATAGTTTGAGTTGTGATCAATACTGAGATACGTATACACTGGGTCGTGGATTGATTCAAGATAATATTTATCGATTTATTTCTGTACATCTAACTGTGGACAACTAGTTGTAGGTTACTAACGAGGACAGCTGACTTAATAAACTTAAAAAATCAAAATATATTAAAAGTGTTGTAAATATATTTTGAACATACTTTGATATATATGTATATATTGTTATAGGTTCGTGAATTAACCAGTGGCCAAGTCTTACTTCCCGACGAAGTAAAAATCTGTTAAAGTGAGTTATAGTCCCACTTTTAAAATCTAATATTTTTGGGATGAGAATACATGCAGGTTTTATAAATGGTTTACAAAATAGACACAAGTACGTGAAACTACATTCTATGGTTGAATTATCAAAATCGAATATGCCCCTTTTTATTAAGTCTGGTAATCTAAGAATTAGGGAACAGACACCCTAATTGACGCGAATCCTAAAGATAGATCTATTGGGCCTAACAAACCCCATCCAAAGTACCGGATGCTTTAGTACTTCGAAATTTATATCATATCCGAAGGGTGTCCCGGAATGATGGGGATATTCTTATATATGCATCTTGTTAATGTCGGTTACCAGGTGTTCACCATATGAATGATTTTTATCTCTATGTATGGGATGTGTATTGAAATATGAACTCTTGTGGTCTATTATTATGATTTGATATATATAGGTTAAACCTATAACTCACCAACATTTTTGTTGACGTTTTAAGCATGTTTATTCTCAGGTGATTATTAAGAGCTTCCGCTGTCGCATACTTAAATAAGGACGAGATTTGGAGTCCATGCTTGTATGATATTGTGTAAAAACTGCATTCAAGAAACTTATTTTGTTGTAACATATTTGTATTGTAAACCATTATGTAATGGTCGTGTGTAAACAGGATATTTTAGATTATCATTATTTGATAATCTACGTAAAGCTTTTTAAAACCTTTATCTATGAAATAAAGGTTATGGTTTGTTTTAAAAATGAATGCAGTCTTTGAAAAACGTCTCATATAGAGGTCAAAACCTCGCAACGAAATCAATTAATATGGAACGTTTTTAATCAATAAGAACGGGACATATACATTACATTTGGTTACATCGCGAGGTACTTGACCTCTATATGATACATTTTACAAACATTACATTCGTTTTTAAAAGACAAACTTTCATTTACATCGAAAGTTGACGACATGCATACCATTTCATAATACATCCAACTATAGTTGACTTAATAATAATCTTGATGAACTCGATGACTCGAATGCAACGTCTTTTGAAATATGTCATGAATGACTCCAATTAATATCTCTAATATGAGCAAATGCACAGCGAAAGATTTCTTTCATACCTGAGAATAAACATGCTTTCAAGTGTCAACCAAAAGGTTGGTGAGTTCATAAGTTTATCATAAAAAATAAAATTCATCATTTTGATAGACCACAAGATTTAAATGCTGCATGGTACAAATGGGCCCGAATCCTATACCCACCTGTAATGTACATGCTATATCTTTTAAATACAGTACATCTTTCTCGTGTATGAAACCATTTTCCTAAATCATAGTAACCGTACACATATCTTGTGCACAAAAATAACATACACATAACCTGTGTATAAAATCATTCTCTCGATATATAACATTCACATCAACTGGTGGCAATTATCATGTCCACATAATTCAATGGTGGCAATTATCATGTCCACATAATTCAATGGTGGCAATTATCATGTCCACATAATTCAATAATAATCCGCAGAACTTCTGTCTACATAATAATTCATTCGAGGAATGTTTTGCTTGTGTCTATCTCGTCAAACATTTATAAAAGCATTTCATGTATTCGCAGTTCAAAATATATTTCAAAAGCATTTAATAAAGCAGTTGTAAAAAACAGCGCATGTATTCTCAGTCCCAAAAATGTAAAGAGAAAAAGGGATCAAATGAAACTCACTCTACAATATTTTGTAGTAAAAATATTCATACGACGAAACTGAACAATGCAGGGTTGACCTCGGATTCACGAACCTATATCAATTATATATATATATATATTAACACATATAATTGTAATTGAACAAATCTAGGTATTATTATTATTTGTTATTTTAGTAACTTGTTCGTTTCATTAATAACTAAATTAACTATATTTTTTTATACATTAAATAGATAATTAATATTTATTACAAACATATTAATATAGTTATGTTTTATGTAAATAATATATTTTTATATAAAAAATCTTTATTTGATATATTAATAATACTAATAATAATAATGATAAAAATAATAATAATATTAGTGTTAGAAATAATAAAAATGATAATAAAAATAATAATGATAAAAATAATGATAATTCTAATAATAATAATAATAATGATAGTTCTAATAATAAAAATGATAATTTATATATAAAAAAAATTAATTAGTTTCAATAATAATACTACTTACATAAAAATGATGATGATGATGATGATGATGATGATAATAATAATAATAATAATAATAATAATAATAATAATAATAATAATAATAATAATAATAATAATAATAATAATAATAATAATAATAATAATAATAATAATAATAATAATAATAAGTAAACTACCTCAAAGAAGTAGTCCAAAAAAAAAAATACCCAAGTCCAGGCTTAAACCCGCGACATCCCGCTAACCCGATAACATCCTTAACCAAAGCTCTGTCTGTTTTATTTTCTAATTAATATGATTCTTATATTTATATAACCCCCTTTTCTTCCTGTTTTCCCTTTCTTCTTCTATTTCTAAAAAAATTATGTCACAACCGGGGTTCGAACCCACGACCTCTCGTTTAACCACAATCACCCCTAACCATGTAAGCTATTTCGATTTTCTGATTTAATTACTTCCTTAAATCTATTTATCCCTAATCCAATTCTATTTATAACAGGCCTAAATATCAAGTCCATCTTCAAATCTAATTGGCCCAATACTAATTCGATCCATCACCATTTTAATTAACCCACTTGATCAAGAAGCCCGCTCTAGATGGACTAGTTCAATTTATTAATAAACCCAACAGCTTCTTTTGTTATTTAGAAAAATTTTTTTGCAGTGGCCTAGATTCGAACTCAGGACCTCTTATTAACCTGATAACACCCTAACCATTGAACCATTGCTTACTTTCTGATTCATTTAGGATTTTAAATTCTTTTAACATATTTTCAGTTTCCATCTTCTTCAAAAACTAAACCCAGAACTATTCATCGTCTCCTTCATTTTTATTATTTACATAAAATCATGGTTTCATTTCCTTCATTATATTCGTACATGTTAAGTTTTAAATGATCATTATCATACAACACTTTTATTTATCTCAATGACAAATCTAGTCTCTAAACGCTCTCGTTTGAAACATTCTTAAGTTTAAAATTAGTCGATGATAGTATGACAAAACTCAAACCTAAACATGATGAATTTTTTTTTACGTACATTTAAGATGTATACCTTTTGGTATTAAGATCTACATTTAATTTGATGATTAATATATTCTACAATTTGCATTATAATTATTCATTAATGTATTTTGCTCGATAACTTTATTAGGCTAGCTAGTCTCTTTTATTCAAGATACGAAATTTAAATGTTTCAAAAAGTAGACTTACCCTAGTTGAATAGGAAGCCGGTTAACCCTTAGACTTGAAGTCGACCGAGTCAATCCATGAATACTTGGAGGTGACCTACTACGTCACAGCTTACGTGACACCTAACCGAAACTTTTTTTGTTGTTGAAGGTGGTGTAACGTAATTGTGGGTTCTGGGTTCTCGGTGGTGAGGATGAACATGATAGCTCACAATGGAAGAAGAAAATAATAAGGTAATGGTTTGTTCATGGTTGTGATCGATTGGAAAAAAAATATAAAGAAGGTAGTGATGTTGGCGCACAAGAAACAGAAACAAAGAAAAGAGATGGTGACACCATGGTGGTTGTAAAGGGTGGCGTTAATGGTGGTTCTTCATGGGTTTAAGATGGTGGTTCGTCGGAGTTGGTGGCCGGAGGTGTTAGAGGTTTAAAACAAAATAATTAATATTAACTTCATGACTGATCATTTTGTTTCTCAAACGTACAACCTTCAAAACGAACTCGCATGGAACCGAAGGCCAACGTGTAAGGGTTAAGTGTTCTCGTAGGCATCTCGTCGTCTCCTGGACTCTCTCTGATTTCTTTGATTGAATGGATTCTTAGTTCATTAGATTGTTGGCTATATTTGTTGTTGGTGTACATATACCTTATATTTATATATGCACTTTATATAAAAAAAATAGTATAAAAGATGAATTAGAGGTACACAAATATGCCGAGCAAAAAGTCATGTATTAACTATAGATGGGTCCGGAATAAAAAGGGGATGTGATTAGGTTGGTTATGGATTATAGCTGGATTCATTGGCCTTTTCTTCTAGCTTTATTATTGTGATTATTTTAAAGTTTTATCTTTGACAATATAATATTATGGTGATAGAATAGATGGGATATTTATATAATGACTATAGATAGTATATAATAATGACGCGTTCAATTGCGAAAATCACGAAATCACGATAATATGAAACCAAAAAACTTACGTCTTGACAACATGGGCTTGACCCTTTTCAATTAGTAACTTCACATCTATTTAAAAATCTCAATATTTTTAGTATTTATTTAATTTTGATCACTAAGTCATATAGATACCACATATCTATTTTATCTCATCAATTATTATTTATTTATTGATCATGATGTAGTATAAGTAAATAATTCATATGATACATATTAACTTGCATATTTAAATTTACATTTTCATTATTAACTCGATTGTTACTTAAAACGATTTTAATATGGATAATATATCGTGTCCCATTGATAATTAGTGACGGATAAAAGTCTTCGGAAAAATCTCAAAATTTTAAATTAAATAGTTTTATTTATTTTGGTCATTATGGTATAAAATTCGATCCTTAATTTATTAAATAAAAATTACATCAACTGTCCCTCTCATTTATGGGTGAAATATAAAAAGTGTTAAAATTAAATAACTAGATCCTAAATACATTTTTAGTAAGCCTAAAATTTATAGAACTCATTTTCGGATTACCGTTTATTTTAAATCACATAAGTTTGATTTAAGTTTCTCTAATTAATAATCGAAGCGTCTAACGAGTATTACAATCATTTTTAATATACTTTATTTATATATATAGATATATTTTAAATAATAATCATTATAATATCCTATTTTTATCTTATTAATTTTTAATAACAACAACATATAATACATCAAATTTTATTTCGAATTATTATTTATATATACATACACACATATCTATTTACAATTAATTATTCGTGAATCGTCGAGAGCAGTCGAAGGTCAAATAAATATATGAAAAGTTCAAAATTTTTGAGACACAACCTAACAGACTTTGCTTATCGTGTCAAAGATATTAAATCGTATCGAGAGTTTGGTTCAAAATTAGTCGAAATTTTCCGGGTCATATCCTGTTTACACACGACCATTACATAATGGTTTACAATACAAATATGTTACAACAAAATAAGTTTCTTGAATGCAGTTTTTACACAATATCATACAAGCATGGACTCCAAATCTTGTCCTTATTTAAGTATGCGACAGCGGAAGCTCTTAATAATCACCTGAGAATAAACATGCTTAAAACGTCAACAAAAATGTTGGTGAGTTATAGGTTTAACCTATATATATCAAATCGTAACAATAGACCACAAGATTTCATATTTCAATACACATCCCATACATAGAGATAAAAATCATTCATATGGTGAACACCTGGTAACCGACAATAACAAGATGCATATATAAGAATATCCCCATCATTCCGGGACACCCTTCGGATATGATATAAATTTCGAAGTACTAAAGCATCCGGTACTTTGGATGGGGTTTGTTAGGCCCAATAGATCTATCTTTAGGATTCGCGTCAATTAGGGTGTCTGTTCCCTAATTCTTAGATTACCAGACTTAATAAAAAGGGCATATTCGATTTCGATAATTCAACCATAGAATGTAGTTTCACGTACTTGTGTCTATTTTGTAAATCATTTATAAAACCTGCATGTATTCTCATCCCAAAAATATTAGATTTTAAAAGTGGGACTATAACTCACTTTCACAGATTTTTACTTCGTCGGGAAGTAAGACTTGGCCACTGGTTGATTCACGAACCTATAACAATATATACATATATATCAAAGTATGTTCAAAATATATTTACAACACTTTTAATATATTTTGATGTTTTAAGTTTATTAAGTCAGCTGTCCTCGTTAGTAACCTACAACTAGTTGTCCACAGTTAGATGTACAGAAATAAATCGATAAATATTATCTTGAATCAATCCACGACCCAGTGTATACGTATCTCAGTATTGATCACAACTCAAACTATATATATTTTGGAATCAACCTCAACCCTGTATAGCTAACTCCAACATTCACATATAGAGTGTCTATGGTTGTTCCGAAATATATATAGATGTGTCGACATGATAGGTCGAAACATTGTATACGTGTCTATGGTATCTCAAGATTACATAATATATAATACAAGTTGATTAAGTTATGGTTGGAATAGATTTGTTACCAATTTTCACGTAGCTAAAATGAGAAAAATTATCCAATCTTGTTTTACCCATAACTTCTTCATTTTAAATCCGTTTTGAGTGAATCAAATTGCTATGGTTTCATATTGAACTCTATTTTATGAATCTAAACAAAAAAAGTATAGGTTTCTAGTCGGAAAAATAAGTTACAAGTCGTTTTTGTAAAGGTAGTCATTTCAGTCGAAAGAACGACGTCTAGATGACCATTTTAGAAAACATACTTCCACTTTGAGTTTAACCATAATTTTTGGATATAGTTTCATGTTCATAATAAAAATCATTTTCTCAGAATAACAACTTTTAAATCAAAGTTTATCATAGTTTTTAATTAACTAACCCAAAACAGCCCGCGGTGTTACTAAGACGGCGTAAATCCGGTTTTACGGTGTTTTTCGTGTTTCCAGGTTTTAAATCATTAAGTTAGCATATCATATAGATATAGAACATGTGTTTAGTTGATTTTAAAAGTCAAGTTAGAAGGATTAACTTTTGTTTGCGAAATAGTTTAGAATTAACTAAACTATGTTCTAGTGATTACAAGTTTAAACCTTCGAATAAGATAGCTTTATATGTAATACAACATCCGCTCATTTCTATCAACAATCATCCCAGAGAAATGAGTCAACGAGCTTCGCGTTCGAGTTGTAGCTTTGGAACATATGGTGCAAAACGTACCATCTTCAGCAACAGCACCAGCAACATCAATACCATCAACAATCCATGACTCAACATCTCATCCTATACATCGTGTATAAACATCGTTCTACGTATCGTTCTACAGCAAGTATCTTCGTTCTTCATGGCGATTATGTAATCTCTAATGTTTTAGAGATTATGTATTCTAGTTCGGACGTTAAACCAAATGAGATTAATATTATATTATCTCATTAAATCCATAATTACATCTGAAGAAAATATATATATGTAAGTATATTTTCATAAAGATTGTAATTAAAAATTCTTTTGTACAAAGTGTTAATGGTGAAAATATTTTAACGGGTAGGTAATACCCGAGGAATATTTAGATTTCACATTAATAAGTTACATTATACATTCTTCAAATCTGATTCAACAGTCATTTCCTATCCTACTTACATCCACAGATAAATGAATCCGTTCACCACAGTATAACCTTTTCCATTCAAATTTCATATTTGGATTTTGACCTATCAGAATCCAACAAGTGGCATAATGAAGAAAACATTTGACGGAATAAAATTTGTTAGAAACAAACAAATTAACTATGAGAAATTTGGTTAAGAATCCACGCTAACAAAATCCTAGCTAACTGTTCCTAGCTAACTGATTACATTTTATTTATTGCAATTTATTTATCGCAATTTATTTATCGCATTTTATTTATCGCAATTTAATTATCGCAATTTTATTTATCGTCATTTAATTTCCGTTATTTACTTTACGCACTTTATTTATCGTCATTTAATTTCTGTTATTTATTTTACGCACTTTAAATATCGGGACACGTATACAAGGTTTTGACATATCATATCGACGCATCTATATATATTATTTGGAATAACCATAGACACTCTATATGCAGTAATGCGGGAGTTAGCTATACAGGGTTGAGGTTGATTCTATAATAATATATATACTTTGAGTTGTGATCGAGTCTGAGACATGTACACGGGTCACGATACGTATTAATTAATTTGAATATTATATTAAACTATGTATGAATTATTGGACTGCCAACTGTGGACTATCGACAGTGGACTAATAACATTGGACAATTAAAATGAATTAAAATATTGACTATAATATATGAAATTAAACAATTCTTCAAGTTTGCCACTTGATTTCGTCTTTAACCTCATTTGTATCTTGACGATTCCAATCTACGTTCAAACCTTCCATGATTCTTGAAAACACCTCAAGCGAGAAAATGAACCAACCGCACTTCACCTATGGAAGGAAAAGATTTATACATATAGTTATGCACCTGAAAAACTCTCGGAACCTGAATAAACATTTAACACGTATCTGTGCTAACTCCTTGACGTTGTTATTACCGAAAGTAACTTTACAATCTCTCTCTAAATTAGCCAATTTTGTAACAGCTCCATCAAATCAACTTCAATTCTTCCATTCGAATTAGCCTTATTATAACCTCGATATATAAGTTTGCGTGTCGTCATCGTTACCGGAGAACCGTTTATATTTCACCACATTAGCATTAAAATTACCAGCAACTTCAATGAATTTGGACTTTCTGAAAAATCATTATATTCATTGAAACCCCATCTTGTATTCATCTATACCCTGTAACAATAATTGCCATACCAATTACCAGGAATCAGCAATCAGTATTTCAAATCTCGTAGCATTTCTATATCAATAGTTATATGTATACATATAACAATTATCTCCTAGGATTACGATCTTCAATTCTGAAATTTTGAAAAGGCACCCAGTTTATGATTCGATACTCTGAATGTTGGAAAAGCTCAGAAACGTTGGAACTGGAAAACGGATAAAGTTAACCATGAAGGAGACCAAGGACAAATACAAGGACCATACCCTATATTCAAAGAATCCAGATAATTCTGGATCCGTTGAAATCTTTAGAGAATATCTTGCTCCGAAGTCATGTTAAAATCTTGCGGAAAATCTTCCTCCATCAACCATCGAACTTAGAAATTCCAAAATATCATCATCAATATCTTCGATATTTCTGAGGATATTTTCATAAATATTCTCGTCCGAAATTAGTTACCTCTTCGTGCTTCCTGTGTATCATTAAATTGGAAACATTCAATAGAAAATTTAGTACCGAAAAGCAGATTATGCGAAACTATGAAGAAAGCCGTGGACAAATCACAAAGAATAAGTTTGACTTCAAAGAATCCAAATGATTCAATGTCTGTTAAAGTCTTTAGTGAATATCTTGCTCCTTACTCTAAACCCTTGCAGACAATAGTTTCTATTATCCTCTGATCTTAGATATTCCGAGATATTATCGTATCTTTCATTATAAATATCCTCCATATTTCTGGAGATATTTTTATAACTATTCTTATTTGAAATCATTAATCTCTTCGTGCTATCAGTATTACATCATATAGAAACTGTTAGTTTCTATATTCTATAAACTTTCGAGCTTAAAATAAGAATGTTATTGAAGTAATGTTAGGAATTGATGCATGAGTTAGTATAATATAATGACACTTGATCAACGTGATTATATTACAGTAAGTCATGCTGAGTTTCTAATGGGACGTGATGATTCACAGATCATAACGTCATCATGTGCCATGTTACATAACTCTGTCATTCTGATTAACTTCTGAACATATCAAGAAAGTATATTCTTGATAGTTCTATTCTCAGTGAATCTGGTAATTTGACAAGTCAAATCGTGCTATTACGTTCCTTCTTATTTAGAACATTAATAATGTTCATTCTGAAACTTATATCTGCGAATTCTGGACCATTACAAGAGATGCCAAATCGCTAGAAGAAGAAACGAAGGGACAAAGCTCTGAAATAGAAATTGGAGTATAAATCGTAGCAAATAGGAGGGAGTATTAACTGTGGATGACAATGATTATAGGAAACATAAAGGGGACATTGAAATATAAGGAGAGATATAGAGCCCGATAACAACGCATAAATTACAAACCGTGTATATCAATGTTTATCGCAACATAAAGACAAGGGAGAATTAAAAGCACTATAACCCCAAGAGCAAAGTAGAAGTAAGAAGATTCCTCGGGTGGAAGTTGGAAAAGGAGAATGATTGTTACGATAGTAAGGATAAGGACAAGGATTAGAACTGGATTAAGCATTTTCACAATCTTTTGGATGTATGAACTAAGGAAGAGAGTATGGGAATGGTGAGAATAATGGAACGGAAGAGCTTAATTTATAATGGAAATATCAGACAGAGTAATCGAAGCAAATCACCGTATTTAATTAAAGAGATCTTAATTTCCTTATTCATCGAAGAATCAGATCTTATAGATTTCTAAGATTTTCTTTTAAATCCCTTGAATTTCGGAATTCAACCAAGGCAACGTCAAAAATTAAAACGAAACTTCATTTATTCATTTCACTCTTGTGTGATAGCTTCATTCGTACTCTTCAATTAATCAAATTATTTTACCTGTATTATTCAATAATGATAAAACTCTATTTATCAGCTCATATTCGTCAGGAAAACATATTTATTGTTAGCCATGACGACCTCACTCAAATTTCGGGACGAAATTTCTTTAACGGGTAGGTACTGTGGTGACCCGGAAATTTCCGACCAAATTTAAACTTAATCTTTATATGATTTCGATTCGATAAGCAAAGTCTGTTAAACTAAGTCTGCAAATTGTTGAACTATTTAAATAGATTCATTTATACCTTTGACTATTCCTGACGATTCAAGAATAACTAATTATAAATAGATAAGTGTGTATGTATATTTATAAATAATAATTCGAAATATAATTTGAAGTATTATATGTTGTTGCTATTAAAAATTAATAAAATAAAAATAGGATATTACAATAAATATTATTTAAAATATATCTCTATATATAAATAATGTATATTAAAAATAAATATTAAACGATTGTAATACTCGTTTGATGTCCCGATTGATATTAAGCAAACCAAATTCAAACTTATATGATTTTAAAATAAACGGTGATCCGAAAATGAGTTCTATAAATTTTAGGCTTATTAAAAATGTGTTTAGGAACTATTTGTTAAGTTTTAACATTTTTTATATTTTACCCATAAATGAGAGGGACAGTTGATGTACTTTTTGTTTATTAAATTAAGGATAGAATTTTATACCATAATGACCAAAATAAATAAATATAATTACTGTAAAAATTTGGGATTTTTATGAGTCCTTTTTATCCGCCACTGATTATCAACGGAACACGATTTAACCCCCCAGATTAAAGTGTTGGTAGAGAAATAGTTATAAACATCCGTGATTAATTATCAGGTCACCGCTTTTTGTTTGATTACTTCCACTATCACATGCTTTCTTCTTTTCATATCCATCCACTATGTTAGATTAAGAACTATTTTTTTTTATTTGTTGCCTCAATGATTGCCACGTGGCATCTTATCATTCGATTAAGTTTTCACGGGTGATATCTATCAACTAGTGATCCGGGTCTTTGTGTACACACTTCACATCTCAAATTGAGGGTAATTTAAAATAATACGTGTTGTTAAAATATGGCCACCTGACTTTTCCATTTGCCTACATGATGGCATGTGTTCCATTACATAATGAAATTTTAATAAGTCTTCCAATTCACACTGCTTGTGCCAAATCTCTCTACTCAAATATCTTTACCCAAGTCCTCAAATTCCCAAATATCTAGCAAGGTGGTAGTCATCATATGCATACATGATTGAGAATAGCACCCTCTACTACTTTTCTTCTTGTTCCTATCGATCAATGCTACCACCGGCCACCACCAACGAGCCACCTTGCACCACCCTAACAACCATCCAACACCATGCATATTTTTTTTCTCTCTCGTGAAACCCATATGCAAACCATCAGCTTGCTAGCTTCTAACTACCACCCTACTATCACCATCGAGTGTTGTTGCTTTCATTTCTATTTTGTTGCTCCTATAAGTTCCCGTTCGTCTGAAGGTATATCTTAAAAATCTCAAAAAGTAATCGTTTACTACGCTTTAATAATCTTCATGTGTTCATATATCTAATCAAGATAGTCGCTAAAAATCATTGAAGTCAGGATATTGTGTGGCGTTAAAATGTGTCAAATTAGTCACCTAAATATTGTATTAAAGATTTATACTAGTGCTTTAGTAACTACAAGTAATATATTTATTTGTTTTATTTAGTACGTATGAATTAAAACAATGAATATATGAAGTAAAAAAAAAAAAAAAATGAATTTCGAAATCTGCAAATACACGATATGAAGATGATGATAGTATTAGTCTACATTTATGGATTTGGTCCCTGGGTTATGATTAATTTTACAAAATTAATTTAAAGAATTTAATATTAACATTTCATTCCCTGAATTGTATAAATATTTTTTGTTGTTGCTAATACTATATAACCAAGTGTTATTTCAGATTTTTCAATAGTTTCTATAAACCATCCCAAGGTAACCCAAGTGGTTGGGGCACTGAGATCCTTGCAAAAGGTCTCAGGTTCAATTCTTGGGGTGGTCAGGGAAGGGTTGAAAACAGCCAGGAAATATTCCTGATGGGCTGCGTACACTAAAGTATGGGGTCGGATTACTCGCCTTCCCGGGTAACCCGAACAGAAAAAAAAAAAACCTTACAACTTTTCAATAGTTTCTATAAAAATAATAATAATAATAATAATAATAATAATAATAATAATAATAATAATAATGTCTAATAACATTTCACTCATCAAGCGACATAAGTACCATACGTATTAAACTTTACAAGAAGTAGAAATAAGTATGAATTCAAGATATTTTATGTCATAAACATTCTTTAGAAAGAGAAAAAAAAAAAGTTATAATAATAGTTGAAAACAAGACAGAGTTGTTAAACTTATTTAAATGACACCCAAAAAGCATATGTATAAAACTTTGTCTGATTGTGCTCATAAGATTCCTCGGGAAATTACAAGACAAAGATGAAGAAAATGATCCCTGAATAAAATAAAAAGTATTTTAATAATAATAAAAAAATTATTGTTTCATGTGACATGCTAATGAATGATAATAGTTGTTTAATATAAAATGTTAATGATAGTCTATATTATTAATAATAAGTATTTTATATAATATGATGATGGAGAAAATGAACAACACGAAAATGAGAAAAATTTAAAACACAGGCACATGTATGATGAACGACGACGATGATGATGATCTAGTTTAAAAAAAAAAAAAATAAAATAAAAAAAATAGTATAAGGAATTATATTACTAGTAACTAGTAGTACTAGTTGCTAATACACTTATTTAGTAATTATAGATTGAAGCATAGAAATTTTGGTTACAACATGATTCGAATTAGTTTATTAAACATTATATTGACCAACTTGTATCTCTAGGTTGAGGTATACAATTACTTGCATTCTGAGTTTCTATCACATTTTGTGAATTGTTTGCCGTGCTATCAAGGTAAGTTTCATTTACTCCCTTTTTACTCATTACATTTTTGGGCTGAGAATACATGCAAATGCTTTATTAACTGTTTTACAATATTTATATGCGTGAGTTTCATTAATCCCTTTTTAAATATTTTTGCAATATATATTTTTGGGACTGAGAATACATGCGCTGTTTTTATAACTGTTTTACGAAATAGACACGAGTAAATCAAAACTACTTTATATGGTTGAATTATCGAAATCGAATATGCCCCTTTTTATATAGTCTGGTAATCTAAGAATTAGGGAACAGACACCCTAATTGACGCGAACTCTAAAGATAGATCTATCGGGCCCAACAAGCCCCATCCAAAGTACCGGATGCTTTAGTACTTCGAAATTTATATCATGTCCGAAGGAGGATCCCGGAATGATGGGGATATTCTTATATATGCATCTTGTTAATGTCGATTACCAGGTGTTCAATCCATATGAATGATATTTTGTCTCTATGTATGGGACGTATGTTTATGAGAAATGAAAATCTTGTGGTCTATTAAAATGATGGAAATGATTATTTATGTTAAACTAATGAACTCACCAACCTTTTGGTTGACACTTGAAAGCATGTTTATTCTCAGGAACGAAAGAAATCTTCCGCTGTGCATTTGCTCATATTAGGTTTTGACCTCTATATGAGACGTTTTTCAAAGATTGCATTCATTTTAAAACAAACCATAACCTTTATTTCATCAATAAAGGTTTAAAAAGCTTTACGTAGATTATCAAATAATGATAATCTATAATATCCTGTTTACACACGACCATTACATAATGGTTTACAATACAAATATGTTACAACGAAAAAAAGTTTCTTGAATGCAGTTTTTACACAATATCATACAAGCATGGACTTCAAATCTCGTCCTTATTTAAGTATGCGATAGCGGAAGCTCTTAATAATCACCTGAGAATAAACATGCTTAAAATGTCAACAAAAAATGTTGGTGAGTTATAGGTTTAACCTATATATTATCAAATCATAATAATAGACCACAAGATTTCATATTTCAATACACATCCCATACATAGAGATAAAAATCATTCATATGGTGAACACCTGGTAACCGACATTAACAAGATGCATATTTAAGAATATCCCCATCATTCCGGGACACCCTTCGGATATGATATAAATTTCGAAGTACTAAAGCATCCGGTACTTTGGATGGGGTTTGTTAGGCCCAATAGATCTATCTTTAGGATTCGCGTCAATTAGGGTGTCTGTTCCCTAATTCTTAGATTACCAGACTTAATAAAAAGGGGCATATTCGATTTCGATAATTCAACCATAGAATGTAGTTTCACGTACTTGTGTCTATTTTGTAAATCATTTATAAAACCTGCATGTATTCTCATCCCAAAAATATTAGATTTTAAAAGTGGGACTATAACTCACTTTCACAGATTTTTACTTCGTCGGGAAGTAAGACTTGGCCACTGGTTGATTCACGAACCTATAACAATATATACATATATATCAAAGTATGTTCAAAATATATTTACAACACTTTTAATATATTTTGATGTTTTAAGTTTATTAAGTCAGCTGTCCTCGTTAGTAACCTACAACTAGTTGTCCACAGTTAGATGTACAGAAATAAATCGATAAATATTATCTTGAATCAATCCACGACCCAGTGTATACGTATCTCAGTATTGATCACAACTCAAACTATATATATTTTGGAATCAACCTCAACCCTGTATAGCTAACTCCAACATTCACATATAGAGTGTCTATGGTTGTTCCGAAATATATATAGATGTGTCGACATGATAGGTCGAAACATTGTATACGTGTCTATGGTATCTCAAGATTACATAATATACAACACAAGTTGATTAAGTTATGGTTGGAATAGATTTGTTACCAATTTTCACGTAGCTAAAATGAGAAAAATTATCCAATCTTGTTTTACCCATAACTTCTTCATTTTAAATCCGTTTTGAGTGAATCAAATTGATATGGTTTCATATTGAACTCTATTTTATGAATCTAAACAGAAAAGTATAGGTTTGTAGTCGGAAAAATAAGTTACAAGTCATTTTTGTAAAGGTAGTCATTTCAGTCGAAAGAACGACGTCTAGATGACCATTTTAGAAAACATACTTCCACTTTGAGTTTAATCATAATTTTTGGATATAGTTTCATGTTCATAATAAAAATCATTTTCTCAGAATAACAACTTTAAAATCAAAGTTTATCATAGTTTTTAATTAACTAACCCAAAACAGCCCGCGGTGTTACTACGACGGCGTAAATTCGGTTTTACAGTGTTTTTCGTGTTTCCAGGTTTTAAATCATTAAGTTAGCATATCATATAGATATAGAACATGTGTTTAGTTGATTTTAAAAGTCAAGTTAGAAGGATTAACTTTTGTTTGCGAACAAGTTTAGAATTAACTAAACTATGTTCTAGTGATTACAAATTTAAACCTTCGAATAAGATAGCTTTATATGTATGAATCGAATGATGTTATGAACATCATTACTACCTTAAGTTCCTTGGATAAATCTACTGGAAAAGAGAAAAATGGATCTAGCTTCAATGGATCCTTGGATGGCTCGAAGTTCTTGAAGCAGAATCATGACACGAAAACAAGTTCAAGTAAGATCATCACTTGAAATAAGATTGTTATAGTTATAGAAATTGAACCAAAGTTTGAATATGATTATTACCTTGTATTAGAATGATAACCTACTGTAAGAAACAAAGATTTCTTGAGGTTGGATGAAATTACCAACAATATAGTTTGATATTATGTTAGAATCGTGTAGGATGATAGGGACTATAAATTGGCGGAACTTGTTAATGCACCTTATAGTCCTAACTACGGCACCTATATTGTCATTGCCTGAAGGGAATGATGATTTTGTGATTTATTGTGACGCATCAAAGCAAGGTCTCGGTTGTGTATTAATGCAACGAACGAAGGTGATTGCTTATGCGTCTAGACAATTGAAGATTCACGAACAAAATTATACGACGCATGATTTGGAATTAGGCGCGGTTGTTTTTGCATTAAAGACTTGGAGGCACTACTTATATGGGGTCAAAAGTATTATATATACCGACCACAAAAGTCTTCAACACATATTTAATCAGAAACAACTGAATATGAGGCAGCGTAGGTGGATTGAATTATTGAATGATTACGATTTTGAGATTCGTTACCACCCGGGGAAGGCAAATGTGGTAGCCGATGCCTTGAGCAGGAAGGATAGAGAACCCATTCGAGTAAAATCTATGAATATAATGATTCATAATAACATTACTACTCAAATAAAGGAGGCGCAACAAGGAGTTTTAAAAGAGGGAAATTTAAAGGATGAAATACCCAAAGGATCGGAGAAACATCTTAATATTCGGGAAGACGGAACCCGGTATAGGGCTGAAAGGATTTGGGTACCAAAATTTGGAGATATGAGAGAAATGGTACTTAGAGAAGCTCATAAAACCAGATACTCAATACATCCTGGAACGGGGAAGATGTACAAGGATCTCAAGAAACATTTTTGGTGGCCGGGTATGAAAGCCGATGTTGCTAAATACGTAGGAGAATGTTTGACGTGTTCTAAGGTCAAAGCTGAGCATCAGAAACCATCAGGTTTACTTCAACAACCCGAAATCCCGGAATGGAAATGGGAAAACATTACCATGGATTTCATCACTAAATTGCCAAGGACTGCAAGTGGTTTTGATACTATTTGGGTAATAGTTGATCGTCTCACCAAATCAGCACACTTCCTACCAATAAGAGAAGATGACAAGATGGAGAAGTTAGCACGACTGTATTTGAAGGAAGTCGTCTCCAGACATGGAATACCAATCTCTATTATCTCTGATAGGGATGGCAGATTTATTTCAAGATTCTGGCAGACATTACAGCAAGCATTAGGAACTCGTCTAGACATGAGTACTGCCTATCATCCACAAACTGATGGGCAGAGCGAAAGGACGATACAAACGCTTGAAGACATGCTACGAGCATGTGTTATTGATTTCGGAAACAGTTGGGATCGACATCTACCGTTAGCAGAATTTTCCTACAACAACAGCTACCATTCAAGCATTGAGATGGCGCCGTTTGAAGCACTTTATGGTAGAAAGTGCAGGTCTCCGATTTGTTGGAGTGAGGTGGGGGATAGACAGATTACGGGTCCGGAGATTATACAAGAAACTACCGAGAAGATCATCCAAATTCAACAACGGTTGAAAACCGCCCAAAGTCGACAAAAGAGCTACGCTGACATTAAAAGAAAAGATATAGAATTTGAAATTGGAGAGATGGTCATGCTTAAAGTTTCACCTTGGAAAGGCGTTGTTCGATTTGGTAAACGAGGGAAATTAAATCCAAGGTATATTGGACCATTCAAGATTATTGATCGTGTCGGACCAGTAGCTTACCGACTTGAGTTACCTCAACAACTCGCGGCTGTACATAACACTTTCCACGTCTCGAATTTGAAGAAATGTTTTGCTAAAGAAGATCTCACTATTCCGTTAGATGAAATCCAAATCAACGAAAAACTCCAATTCATCGAAGAACCCGTCGAAATAATGGATCGTGAGGTTAAAAGACTTAAGCAAAACAAGATACCAATTGTTAAGGTTCGATGGAATGCTCGTAGAGGACCCGAGTTCACCTGGGAGCGTGAAGATCAGATGAAGATGAAATACCCGCATCTATTTCCAGAAGATTCGTCAACACCTTCAACAGCTTAAAATTTCGGGACGAAATTTATTTAACGGGTAGGTACTGTAGTGACCCGAACTTTTCCATGTTTATATATATTAATTGAGATTGATGTTTACATGATTAAATGTTTCCAACATGTTAAGCAATCAAACTTGTTAAGACTTGATTAATTGAAATAGATTTCATATAGACAATTGACCACCCAAGTTGACCGGTGATTCACGAACGTTAAAACTTGTAAAAAAAAAACTATATGATGACATATATATGGTTATATATATAGTTAACATGATATTATGATAAGTAAACATATCATTAATTATATTAACAATGAACTACATATGTAAAAACAAGACTACTAACTTAATGATTTTGAAACGAGACATATATGTAACGTTTATCGTTGTAACGACATTTAATGTATATATATCATATTAAGAGATATTCGTACATCATAATATCATGATAATATAATAATTTAAAATCTCTTTTGTTATTATAAACATTGGGTTAACAACATTTAACAAGATCGTTAACCTAAAGGTTTCAAAACAACACTTACATGTAACGACTAACGATGACTTAACGACTCAGTTAAAATGTATATACATGTAGTGTTTTAATATGTATTTATACACTTTTGAAAGACTTCAATACACTTATCAAAATACTTCTACTTAACAAAAATGCTTACAATTACATTCTCGTTCAGTTTCATCAACAATTCTACTCGTATGCACCCGTATTCGTACTCGTACAATACACAGCTTTTAGATGTATGTACTATTGGTATATACACTCCAATGATCAGCTCTTAGCAGCCCATGTGAGTCACCTAACACATGTGGGAACCATCATTTGGCAACTAGCATGAAATATCTCATAAGATTACAAAAATATGAGTAATCATTCATGACTTATTTACATGAAAACAAAATTACATATCCTTTATATCTAATCCATACACCAACGACCAAAAACACCTACAAACACTTTCATTCTTCAATTTTCTTCATCTAATTGAACTCTCTCAAGTTCTATCTTCAAGTTCTAAGTGTTCTTCATAAATTCCAAAAGTTCTAGTTTCATAAAATCAAGAATACTTTCAAGTTTGCTAGCTCACTTCCAATCTTGTAAGGTGATCATCCAACCTCAAGAAATCTTTGTTTCTTACAGTAGGTTATCATTCTAATACAAGGTAATAATCATATTCAAACTTTGGTTCAATTTCTATAACTATAACAATCTTATTTCAAGTGATGATCTTACTTGAACTTGTTTTCGTGTCATGATTTTGCTTCAAGAACTTTGAGCCATCCAAGGATCCATTGAAGCTAGATCCATTTTTCTCTTTTCCAGTAGGTTCATCCAAGGAACTTAAGGTAGTAATGATGTTCATAACATCATTCGATTCATACATATAAAGCTATCTTATTCGAAGGTTTAAACTTGTAATCACTAGAACATAGTTTAGTTAATTCTAAACTATTTCGCAAACAAAAGTTAATCCTTCTAACTTGACTTTTAAAATCAACTAAACACATGTTCTATATCTATATGATATGCTAACTTAATGATTTAAAACCTGGAAACACGAAAAACACCGTAAAACCGGATTTACGCCGTCTTAGTAACACCGCGGGCTGTTTTGGGTTAGTTAATTAAAAACTATGATAAACTTTGATTTAAAAGTTGTTATTCTGAGAAAATGATTTTTATTATGAACATGAAACTATATCCAAAAATTATGGTTAAACTCAAAGTGGAAGTATGTTTTCTAAAATGGTCATCTAGACGTCGTTCTTTCGACTGAAATGACTACCTTTACAAAAACGACTTGTAACTTATTTTTCCGACTAGAAACCTATACTTTTTTTGTTTAGATTCATAAAATAGAGTTCAATATGAAACCATAGCAATTTGATTCACTCAAAACGGATTTAAAATGAAGAAGTTATGGGTAAAACAAGATTGGATAATTTTTCTCATTTTAGCTACGTGAAAATTGGTAACAAATCTATTCCAACCATAACTTAATCAACTTGTATTATATATTATGTAATCTTGAGATACCATAGACACGTATACAATATTTCGACCTATCATGTCGACACATCTATATATATTTCGGAACAACCATAGACACTCTATATGTGAATGTTGGAGTTAGCTATACAGGGTTGAGGTTGATTCCAAAATATATATAGTTTGAGTTGTGATCAATACTGAGATACGTATACACTGGGTCGTGGATTGATTCAAGATAATATTTATCGATTTATTTCTGTACATCTAACTGTGGACAACTAGTTGTAGGTTACTAACGAGGACAGCTGACTTAATAAACTTAAAACATCAAAATATATTAAAAGTGTTGTAAATATATTTTGAACATACTTTGATATATATGTATATATTGTTATAGGTTCGTGAATCAACCAGTGGCCAAGTCTTACTTCCCGACGAAGTAAAAATCTGTGAAAGTGAGTTATAGTCCCACTTTTAAAATCTAATATTTTTGGGATGAGAATACATGCAGGTTTTATAAATGATTTACAAAATAGACACAAGTACGTGAAACTACATTCTATGGTTGAATTATCGAAATCGAATATGCCCCTTTTTATTAAGTCTGGTAATCTAAGAATTAGGGAACAGACACCCTAATTGACGCGAATCCTAAAGATAGATCTATTGGGCCTAACAAACCCCATCCAAAGTACCGGATGCTTTAGTACTTCGAAATTTATATCATATCCGAAGGGTGTCCCGGAATGATGGGGATATTCTTATATATGCATCTTGTTATTGTCGGTTACCAGGTGTTCACCATATGAATGATTTTTATCTCTATGTATGGGATGTGTATTGAAATATGAAATCTTGTGGTCTATTGTTACGATTTGATATATATAGGTTAAACCTATAACTCACCAACATTTTTGTTGACGTTTTAAGCATGTTTATTCTCAGGTGATTATTAAGAGCTTCCGCTGTCGCATACTTAAATAAGGACAAGATTTGGAGTCCATGCTTGTATGATATTGTGTAAAAACTGCATTCAAGAAACTTATTTTGTTGTAACATATTTGTATTGTAAACCATTATGTAATGGTCGTGTGTAAACAGGATATATTAGATTATCATTATTTGATAATCTACGTAAAGCTTTTTAAACCTTTATTGATGAAATAAAGGTTATGGTTTGTTTAAAAATGAATGCAGTCTTTGAAAAACGTCTCATATAGAGGTCAAAACCTCGCAACGAAATCAATTAATATGGAACGTTTTTAATGAATAAGAACGTCCCGTTCTTATTGATTAAAAACGTTCCATATTAATTGATTTCGTTGCGAGGTTTTGACCTCTATATGAGACGTTTTTCAAAGACTGCATTCATTTTTAAACAAACCATAACCTTTATTTCATCAATAAAGGTTTAAAAAGCTTTACGTAGATTATCAAATAATGATAATCTAATATATCCTGTTTACACACGACCATTACATAATGGTTTACAATACAAATATGTTACAACAAAATAAGTTTCTTGAATGCAGTTTTTACACAATATCATACAAGCATGGACTCCAAATCTTGTCCTTATTTAAGTATGCGACAGCGGAAGCTCTTAATAATCACCTGAGAATAAACATGCTTAAAACGTCAACAAAAATGTTGGTGAGTTATAGGTTTAACCTATATATATCAAATCGTAACAATAGACCACAAGATTTCATATTTCAATACACATCCCATACATAGAGATAAAAATCATTCATATGGTGAACACCTGGTAACCGACAATAACAAGATGCATATATAAGAATATCCCCATCATTCCGGGACACCCTTCGGATATGATATAAATTTCGAAGTACTAAAGCATCCGGTACTT
The DNA here is from genome assembly GCF_046630445.1 of Rutidosis leptorrhynchoides. Classification (NCBI taxonomy): domain Eukaryota; kingdom Viridiplantae; phylum Streptophyta; class Magnoliopsida; order Asterales; family Asteraceae; genus Rutidosis; species Rutidosis leptorrhynchoides. The sequence continues at coordinate 556,849,768 of NC_092336.1, read as the reverse complement.
TGGATGGGGTTTGTTAGGCCCAATAGATCTATCTTTAGGATTCGCGTCAATTAGGGTGTCTGTTCCCTAATTCTTAGATTACCAGACTTAATAAAAAGGGGCATATTCGATTTCGATAATTCAACCATAGAATGTAGTTTCACGTACTTGTGTCTATTTTGTAAATCATTTATAAAACCTGCATGTATTCTCATCCCAAAAATATTAGATTTTAAAAGTGGGACTATAACTCACTTTCACAGATTTTTACTTCGTCGGGAAGTAAGACTTGGCCACTGGTTGATTCACGAACCTATAACAATATATACATATATATCAAAGTATGTTCAAAATATATTTACAACACTTTTAATATATTTTGATGTTTTAAGTTTATTAAGTCAGCTGTCCTCGTTAGTAACCTACAACTAGTTGTCCACAGTTAGATGTACAGAAATAAATCGATAAATATTATCTTGAATCAATCCACGACCCAGTGTATACGTATCTCAGTATTGATCACAACTCAAACTATATATATTTTGGAATCAACCTCAACCCTGTATAGCTAACTCCAACATTCACATATAGAGTGTCTATGGTTGTTCCGAAATATATATAGATGTGTCGACATGATAGGTCGAAACATTGTATACGTGTCTATGGTATCTCAAGATTACATAATATATAATACAAGTTGATTAAGTTATGGTTGGAATAGATTTGTTACCAATTTTCACGTAGCTAAAATGAGAAAAATTATCCAATCTTGTTTTACCCATAACTTCTTCATTTTAAATCCGTTTTGAGTGAATCAAATTGCTATGGTTTCATATTGAACTCTATTTTATGAATCTAAACAAAAAAAGTATAGGTTTCTAGTCGGAAAAATAAGTTACAAGTCGTTTTTGTAAAGGTAGTCATTTCAGTCGAAAGAACGACGTCTAGATGACCATTTTAGAAAACATACGCCAAATTTGGAGAAACATATGTTTAATTTATTTCTAGTCGGAAATCATCTGCCTATCATCCTTAGGAAATTACCTGCTTATCATTCTTAGTCTAGACACATATTACTGCCTCTATTTCATAGACTGTGTATAGATAAATTCATATCTTAGCGTATCTGTTATTGTTCCCCTTGCCTGACAGCTTCCGTAGATTCCTCCTGAACTTATGAGATTTTATTATTATATATGCGTACGTAAATTATGTATTGCTATAGATAGCACCTACTTGACTACTTGTGCATTATACTTGAATCATTCTTAGGCAAACTTTTTAATGGTACCCAACCTTCATCATACGAACTCGTATTCCGCCAATTTTTGGTAAAACACGTGAATTCAAGATTCATACGCGTACGGATGACCGCGACTTCGTTAGCTACTCTAGCTCGGGAACTCAAATTCTTTGGTTGTTATCCACCCCGTCTTAGCTTACTATCCATGAGTATTGTAAAGTCACTGTCACTACTCTAGGTGAGTATCGTCATCACTATTTATCGCTACGGTTGCGTACTACTCGCTATCACGACTCGTTACTCTTTTCATACCTAACTACTTTATTGTCTGATTCGAACCGCTTTGACGTGAACAATCACTTATACACTTCCCTCGGGGAACGCATCTTTAGAGTTGCACTAATTCTTTCGATTCAATACGAATCATGTTTGAGACGTCGTTACATTTTGTTCATTTTAGATTTTCACGATGACACGAACTTGAACTCATGGAGTGATGTGGGAATGGAAGTATGATTTGGCGTAATATAACGACACTCGATCAACGTAGTTATATTACGGTAAGACATACCAAAGTTCTAGTGACGCGTGATGGTGGTTAGACTCGATCAACCTAAACACCACCATGTGCCATGTACATGACTTCATCTTTTCATGTTTGGACATCCGAAAACTCCGAGAATATTGATAACAACCATACCGGGGACACCCCTTCGACTTTTGTCAAACTATACTTATGCTTCCGAATGAATTACCGATTCTTCTCGACTTCAACCGTATGTTACACGTGTATACTATCTCGTCCTCGCACAGTCTTATTGACTAATTACGATTTACTCGTTATGCTCGCACCGAGGCGGAAACTTCTTTTGCATCACCCTCGTACTTCCGGTTCAGGAGGTCCTTATTCTAAATTCCCAATGGAGAGAGACTCTCCACGTTATACTAGTATTCACCTCGAGGGTGAATAGTTCCGACGAACGTTTTTCTTTCAGAAACCGATGAGGACTTGCCCCGACGAACGTTTTTGGAAACTGATAAATCTTTCGCGACGCGAATTTTCTTGAGAAACTTGTCCTAACAAACTTGTCTAAATATACCTTACGGAATGTACTCCGTTTTGGACTGAGACCCTCATTTCATTTCTAGACTTACAAAAAGCCTCGGGACCGCGTTTAGACATGAGTACCGCGTACCATCCACAACCCGACGGACCGAACAAACATGCGATTTAAACCTTGGAAACCATAATACAAGTTTGTATTACTAACTTCAAATTTACTTGAGAAAAGTATTTTCCTTTAACCGAATCCTCGTACTACAATGATTTTCACTCGAGTTTTAACGTCACTCCTTTTGAAACCACATGTGACCGGAAACGTCATTCTCTTTTGTCGAACAAAGTAAACAATGATCAATTCACCGGGGCCGAGGTTATTCATGAGCAACCGAGAAAATTTGTTCATATTCAGGTAAAACCCTACGCGACTCGTAATCACCAAGAGTTACGCCGATGTTAGACGTAAACATTTCAAATTCCGCGTGGGAAACCGCATCACGTTAAGAGTCGCACCTTGGAAAGGTACAATCCGTTTCGGGAAACGTAGGAAGCTAAATCCGCGATATTTTGATCCTTTAAATTCTTGGGGTGTTTTGGACCCGTCGCTAGCCGTTTAGACTTTTCCGACCCATTTTGAGTCTCCGTTTATCCTACATTCGATGTATCAACTCAAAGACGTGTTTTGCGAAACGAGAACTTGTTATCTTCTTTGATGAACTCACTATCGACGATAAACTTCATTCCTAGGAGGGCCAGTCGAAACCATGAATCGTGAACCCAAACTCTAAGACGACGTGAAATGCCCAAGGGAGTACCTTCAATTATTCGTAGAATTTACAACGCAAGATCTCGAGTAAGATTCAACAACTACTACTTCCAACTAAATTTCGGGACGAAATTTCTTTTGAGTTGTGGATAATGTAACATCCCGCGTTTTTCCGTTAAATTTAATTTTAACACCGTCTTTTTTTTTTTAAAAAAACGTAATCTTTCGTATTTAAATTAATAGTTTCCGTGAGTAACGTTCATTATATTCCCGCTATTTAATTATAACATCACTCGTCTACTCGAGCATTTTTAAAATATTCGTTTGGTTAATTCCCGCACCCGCTTTGAAACTTGAGGGACTAAACTTGCCAAGAGGGCAAAGAGATGACTAGGTCAACTAGTCAACCTTCACCCTCCTCCATTCAATCACCTCCACCTCTCTCTCTTTCTCTCTATCAAGAACACACACACAAACACCCAAATTCAATCATTCATCATCTAAATTCAATCTTGGAAGCTCACAACAAATCCGATTACATTTTCGTGATCCTCTCTTCATCCTCTACATTTTGATACAAACTTCATCTCGTTTGGGTAACATTTCTAAAACTCTAGATTTCTTTAAATTCGTGTTTTTGACTTGAAATGGTGTTAGTTAGTGTCTATGGCTCGTGTATAACATGAATATATGTTTTGTTTGCTCGATTCGTTGTTTTGAGTAACTAGTTTGAACATTTGAAATGGGTGTGCTAAATCTTTGATTTTGGATGAGTTAATGTTGTTAAATTGTTAAAGTTCATGTTTTAATTGTGTTACTAGTATCACTAGCTTCGTTTTGATGCGTAGGTTGATTAAGGAAACTTCAAAAACATGAATATTGATTTTTGCGGATTGTGGTTAGGGTTTGATAGACTTAAAACGAGCTTTTAATGTTTCGAATGCCATGAAATGTTATTAGTAAGTGTTTAGTTGTAATGTATGCTTCATTACCTTCAAAACGGCATATCGTATGTGTAAATTGGATTCCCGAATCATAAAATACGTTTTACGAACTTGAAACTTTGAAAATAAACCCTTCTTGATCAATTGACGAGTTTTCGGTTATAGTAATTGATGTTTGTGCTTGTGAAAGGTAGTTAATTGTATTCCTTGTCAAAAGAGCTTTCCAATGATATAAGATGCGTATTCTAAGTGTTTACGGTTTGCGTTTTGTGCTAAATTGAATTTTGGATCAAGACTTGAACTTTTGAAACTGACCAGGCACCAGACCACGTTATTTGTCGCGCCGCGGAGCAATTTGTCGCGCCGTGGCCCAAAGGGTGATTTTAGAACATGTTTTTCAGGCTTTCTGACCTTCAAAATAGGCATTTGTCGCGCCGCGGAGCAATTTGTCGCGCCGCGACAATTGCCTGTTTCATCCGAACTTCAGCAAACTTGTTTTGGCCATAACTTTTTGACCGTAACTCCGTTTTCGATGAATCAAATATCGTTGGAAACGTAATAAGATTTCCTTTCTAATGGTAAGGTTTTGAAATGTCAACTCAAACTTTATTACAATCGTTCTAACATGCTTTTATACTTGATTCTTGCATGAAACTTGACAACATGATTCACATGCTATACTATTCGAGTCGTAACGAGCCATAGGACTAATTGAACACATTTCACCCGACCTTGTGTCGTAACCGGTTAATTGATACAATTTACTTGTTTAGGTCAAGGCTAAGCAACATTCATGCAGACGTTTACTTTGTGAAGTACATTTATTACTCGTGCACTCGAGGTGAGATCATAGTCCCACCTTTTCAACAACTTTTATTCTTTTAAATCGTGGGCTGAGAAACATATACATTACATACTTATATACATTTCACATGTATATATACTTTTCATACTTTTATACTTTGAACACAAATGCGAATACAAAGATACAGACGAGTTAGAACAAAAGTCCTCAATCCAATTATCATTAGTTCCACTTGCAGGGTGTAAGTGTAAGCGAGTGATTATGTTGTGTGGCCATACGGGTTTAACGAACCCTCATTCAGACGGTTCGCTACCGTTAGTGGATGAAATATAATTTCAACGTGCATAGTGTATGTTCTAACACTATATTCAAAATTCAGAGGGAAGATTCAGTTAAGCTTTGGTAATTGGGTGCTCGCAATACAAACTACATTCTTCGGAATAAATACGATTTGGATAATCATCTATACAAACTATTGTGGTTCAAAGTATACGTTTACAAATACATTTATGATCTCACCAACGTTTTTCGTTGACAGTTTTCTATATGTTTCTCAGGTTCATACATGGCTATTTGATACATGCTTCCGCGTACATTCATACTTGCTTGGGGTCAAGCATACATGCATACACTCTGATTTCTTGCTTGGGGTCAAGCATACATACATACATACGCTAGGGATAGCACCTTTGGATTCAAACTTTTGTTTACATACTTACGCTATTTATAACAACTGTGTTTTTCAACTTATATTATGTCGCAAGTTATTTCATTTATACTTTATGACTTTTGTAAACTTAGACTTGCTGTCGAATGGTTTTGTAAACTAAACTTGCAAGTCTTGTACCTTTCAAATGAATGCGACATAATTTTGGTCAAACGAGTCTCATATAGGGACTACGACCACGCAACGGGACCTAAGTTAACGGCGCCGTCGATAACGGTTTTGGTCGGGTCGTTACAAGTCCGTTCTTATTGATTAAAAACGTTCCATATTACTTGATTTCGTTGCGAGGTTTTGACCTCTATATGAGACGTTTTTCAAAGACTGCATTCATTTTTAAACAAACCATAACCTTTATTTCATCAATAAAGGTTTAAAACGCTTTACGTAGATTATCAAATAATGATAATCTAAAATATCCTGTTTACACACGACCATTACATAATGGTTTACAATACAAATATGTTACAACAAAATAAGTTTCTTGAATGCAGTTTTTACACAATATCATACAAGCATGGACTCCAAATCTTGTCCTTATTTAAGTATGTGACAGCGGAAGCTCTTAATAATCACCTGAGAATAAACATGCTTAAAACGTCAACAAAAATGTTGGTGAGTTATAGGTTTAACCTATATATATCAAATCGTAACAATAGACCACAAGATTTCATATTTCAATACACATCCCATACATAGAGATAAAAATCATTCATATGGTGAACACCTGGTAACCGACAATAACAAGATGCATATATAAGAATATCCCCATCATTCCGGGACACCCTTCGGATATGATATAAATTTCGAAGTACTAAAGCATCCGGTACTTTGGATGGGGTTTGTTAGGCCCAATAGATCTATCTTTAGGATTCGCGTCAATTAGGGTGTCTGTTCCCTAATTCTTAGATTACCAGACTTAATAAAAAGGGGCATATTCGATTTCGATAATTCAACCATAGAATGTAGTTTCACGTACTTGTGTCTATTTTGTAAATCATTTATAAAACCTGCATGTATTCTCATCCCAAAAATATTAGATTTTAAAAGTGGGACTATAACTCACTTTCACAGATTTTTACTTCGTCGGGAAGTAAGACTTGGCCACTGGTTGATTCACGAACCTATAACAATATATACATATATATCAAAGTATGTTCAAAATATATTTACAACACTTTTAATATATTTTGATGTTTTAAGTTTATTAAGTCAGCTGTCCTCGTTAGTAACCTACAACTAGTTGTCCACAGTTAGATGTACAGAAATAAATCGATAAATATTATCTTGAATCAATCCACGACCCAGTGTATACGTATCTCAGTATTGATCACAACTCAAACTATATATATTTTGGAATCAACCTCAACCCTGTATAGCTAACTCCAACATTCACATATAGAGTGTCTATGGTTGTTCCGAAATATATATAGATGTGTCGACATGATAGGTCGAAACATTGTATACGTGTCTATGGTATCTCAAGATTACATAATATATAATACAAGTTGATTAAGTTATGGTTGGAATAGATTTGTTACCAATTTTCACGTAGCTAAAATGAGAAAAATTATCCAATCTTGTTTTACCCATAACTTCTTCATTTTAAATCCGTTTTGAGTGAATCAAATTGCTATGGTTTCATATTGAACTCTATTTTATGAATCTAAACAAAAAAAGTATAGGTTTATAGTCGGAAAAATAAGTTACAAGTCGTTTTTGTAAAGGTAGTCATTTCAGTCGAAAGAACGACGTCTAGATGACCATTTTAGAAAACATACTTCCACTTTGAGTTTAACCATAATTTTTGGATATAGTTTCATGTTCATAATAAAAATCATTTTCTCAGAATAACAACTTTTAAATCAAAGTTTATCATAGTTTTTAATTAACTAACCCAAAACAGCCCGCGGTGTTACTACGACGGCGTAAATCCGGTTTTATGGTGTTTTTCGTGTTTCCAGGTTTTAAATCATTAAGTTAGCATATCATATAGATATAGAACATGTGTTTAGTTGATTTTAAAAGTCAAGTTAGAAGGATTAACTTTTGTTTGCGAACAAGTTTAGAATTAACTAAACTATGTTCTAGTGATTACAAGTTTAAACCTTCGAATAAGATAGCTTTATATGTATGAATTGAATGATGTTATGAACATCATTACTACCTTAAGTTCCTTGGATGAACCTACTGGAAAAGATAAAAATGGATCTAGCTTCAATGGATCCTTGGATGGCTCAAAGTTCTTGAAGCAAAATCATGACACGAAAACAAGTTCAAGTAAGATCATCACTTGAAATAAGATTGTTATAGTTATAGAAATTGAACCAAAGTTTGAATATGATTATTACCTTGTATTAGAATGATAACCTACTGTAAGAAACAAAGATTTCTTGAGGTTGGATGATCACCTTACAAGATTGGAAGTGAGCTAGCAAACTTGAAAGTATTCTTGATTTTATGAAACTAGAACTTTTGGAATTTATGAAGAACACTTAGAACTTGAAGATAGAACTTGAGAGAGTTCAATTAGATGAAGAAAATTGAAGAATGAAAGTGTTTGTAGGTGTTTTTGGTCGTTGGTGTATGGATTAGATATAAAGGATATGTAATTTTGTTTTCATGTAAATAAGTCATGAATGATTACTCATATTTTTGTAATCTTATGAGATATTTCATGCTAGTTGCCAAATGATGGTTCCCACATGTGTTAGGTGACTCACATGGGCTGCTAAGAGCTGATCATTGGAGTGTATATACCAATAGTACATACATCTAAAAGCTGTGTATTGTACGAGTACGAATACGGGTGCATACGAGTAGAATTGTTGATGAAACTGAACGAGAATGTAATTGTAAGCATTTTTGTTAAGTAGAAGTATTTTGATAAGTGTATTGAAGTCTTTCAAAAGTGTATAAATACATATTAAAACACTACATGTATATACATTTTAACTGAGTCGTTAAGTCATCGTTAGTCGTTACATGTAAGTGTTGTTTTGAAACCTTTAGGTTAACGATCTTGTTAAATGTTGTTAACCCAATGTTTATAATAACAAAAGAGATTTTAAATTATTATATTATTATGATATTATGATGTACGAATATCTCTTAATATGATATATATACATTAAATGTCGTTACAACGATAAACGTTACATATATGTCTCGTTTCAAAATCATTAAGTTAGTAGTCTTGTTTTTACATATGTAGTTCATTGTTAATATAATTAATGATATGTTTACTTATCATAATATCATGTTAACTATATATATAACCATATATATGTCATCATATAGTTTTTTTTACAAGTTTTAACGTTCGTGAATCACCGGTCAACTTGGGTGGTCAATTGTCTATATGAAACCTATTTCAATTAATCAAGTCTTAACAAGTTTGATTGCTTAACATGTTGGAAACATTTAATCATGTAAACATCAATCTCAGTTAATATATATAAACATGGAAAAGTTCGGGTCACTACAGTACCTACCCGTTAAATAAATTTCGCCCCGAAATTTTAAGCTGTTGAAGGTGTTGACGAATCTTCTGGAAATAGATGCGGGTATTTCTTCTTCATCTGATCTTCACGCTCCCAGGTGAACTCGGGTCCTCTACGAGCATTCCATCGAACCTTAACAATTGGTATCTTGTTTTGCTTAAGTCTTTTAACCTCACGATCCATTATTTCGACGGGTTCTTCGATGAATTGAAGTTTTTCGTTGATTTGGATTTCATCTAACGGAATAGTGAGATCTTCTTTAGCAAAACATTTCTTTAAATTCGAGACGTGGAAAGTGTTATGTACAGCCGCGAGTTGTTGAGGTAACTCTAGTCGGTAAGCTACTGGTCCGACACGATCAATAATCTTGAATGGTCCAATATACCTTGGATTTAATTTCCCTCGTTTACCAAATCGAACAACGCCTTTCCAAGGTGCAACTTTAAGCATGACCATCTCTCCAATTTCAAATTCTATATCTTTTCTTTTAATGTCAGCGTAGCTCTTTTGTCGACTTTGGGCGGTTTTCAACCGTTGTTGAATTTGGATGATCTTCTCGGTAGTTTCTTGTATAATCTCCGGACCCGTAATCTGTCTATCCCCCACTTCACTCCAACAAATCGGAGACCTGCACTTTCTACCATAAAGTGCTTCAAACGGCGCCATCTCAATGCTTGAATGGTAGCTGTTGTTGTAGGAAAATTCTGCTAACGGTAGATGTCGATCCCAACTGTTTCCGAAATCAATAACACAAGCTCGTAGCATGTCTTCAAGCGTTTGTATCGTCCTTTCGCTCTGCCCATCAGTTTGTGGATGATAGGCAGTACTCATGTCTAGACGAGTTCCTAATGCTTGCTGTAATGTCTGCCAGAATCTTGAAATAAATCTGCCATCCCTATCAGAGATAATAGAGATTGGTATTCCATGTCTGGAGATGACTTCCTTCAAATACAGTCGTGCTAACTTCTCCATCTTGTCATCTTCTCTTATTGGTAGGAAGTGTGCGGATTTGGTGAGACGATCAACTATTACCCAAATAGTATCAAAACCACTTGCAGTCCTTGGCAATTTAGTGATGAAATCCATGGTAATGTTTTCCCATTTCCATTCCGGGATTTCGGGTTGTTGAAGTAGACCTGATGGTTTCTGATGCTCAGCTTTGACCTTAGAACACGTCAAACATTCTCCTACGTATTTAGCAACATCGGCTTTCATACCCGGCCACCAAAAATGTTTCTTGAGATCCTTGTACATCTTCCCCGTTCCAGGATGTATTGAGTATCTGGTTTTATGAGCTTCTCTAAGTACCATTTCTCTCATATCTCCAAATTTTGGTACCCAAATCCTTTCAGCCCTATACCGGCTTCCGTCTTCCCGAATATTAAGATGCTTCTCCGATCCTTTGGGTATTTCATCCTTTAAATTTCCCTCTTTTAAAACTCCTTGTTGCGCCTCCTTTATTTGAGTAGTAATGTTATTATGAATCATTATATTCATAGATTTTACTCGAATGGGTTCTCTGTCCTTCCTGCTCAAGGCATCGGCTACCACATTTGCCTTCCCCGGGTGGTAACGAATCTCAAAGTCGTAATCATTCAATAATTCAATCCACCTACGCTGCCTCATATTCAGTTGTTTCTGATTAAATATGTGTTGAAGACTTTTGTGGTCGGTATATATAATACTTTTGACCCCATATAAGTAGTGCCTCCAAGTCTTTAATGCAAAAACAACCGCGCCTAATTCCAAATCATGCGTCGTATAATTTTGTTCGTGAATCTTCAATTGTCTAGACGCATAAGCAATCACCTTCGTTCGTTGCATTAATACACAACCGAGACCTTGCTTTGATGCATCACAATAAATCACAAAATCATCATTCCCTTCAGGCAATGACAATATAGGTGCCGTAGTTAGCTTTTTCTTCAATAACTGAAACGCTTTCTCTTGTTCATCATTCCATTCAAATTTCTTCCCTTTATGCGTTAATGCAGTCAAGGGTTTTGCTATTCTGGAAAAGTCTTGGATGAACCTTCTGTAGTAACCAGCTAGTCCTAAAAACTGGCGTATGTGTTTCGGAGTTTTCGGGGTTTCCCACTTTTCAACAGTTTCTATCTTTGCCGGATCCACCTTAATACCTTCTTTGTTCACTATGTGACCGAGGAATTGAACTTCTTCCAACCAAAATGCACACTTTGAAAACTTAGCGTACAATTCTTCCTTTCTCAATACTTCTAACACCTTTCTCAAATGTTCACCGTGTTCTTGGTCATTCTTTGAGTAAATAAGTATGTCATCAATGAAAACAATGACAAACTTGTCAAGGTATGGTCCACACACTCAGTTCATAAGGTCCATGAACACAGCTGGTGCATTAGTTAAACCAAACGGCATGACCATAAACTCGTAATGACCGTAACGTGTCCTGAAAGCAGTCTTTGGAATATCATCTTCTTTCACCCGCATTTGATGATACCCGGAACTATTAAAATTATATACATATTATAATAACTAAACTATAATATATAATAAACACCAACCATAACTTTACTTAATCATATAAATATATATAATAATAATTGTTTAGATAATAAATATTTATAATAATAATTAAATATATTATAAATTAGTATACACTTTGGGTTCAATTTTAAGTTTATATATGTAATTACAAGTTTGTCATTGTTTTCATTGATGACATACTTATTTACTCAAAGAATGACCAAGAACACGGTGAACATTTGAGAAAGGTGTTAGAAGTATTGAGAAAGGAAGAATTGTACGCTAAGTTTTCAAAGTGTGCATTTTGGTTGGAAGAAGTTCAATTCCTCGGTCACATAGTGAACAAAGAAGGTATTAAGGTGGATCCGGCAAAGATAGAAACTGTTGAAAAGTGGGAAACCCCGAAAACTCCGAAACACATACGCCAGTTTTTAGGACTAGCTGGTTACTACAGAAGGTTCATCCAAGACTTTTCCAGAATAGCAAAACCCTTGACTGCATTAACGCATAAAGGGAAGAAATTTGAATGGAATGATGAACAAGAGAAAGCGTTTCAGTTATTGAAGAAAAAGCTAACTACGGCACCTATATTGTCATTGCCTGAAGGGAATGATGATTTTGTGATTTATTGTGATGCATCAAAGCAAGGTCTCGGTTGTGTATTAATGCAACGAACGAAGGTGATTGCTTATGCGTCTAGACAATTGAAGATTCACGAACAAAATTATACGACGCATGATTTGGAATTAGGCGCGGTTGTTTTTGCATTAAAGACTTGGAGGCACTACTTATATGGGGTCAAAAGTATTATATATACCGACCACAAAAGTCTTCAACACATATTTAATCAGAAACAACTGAATATGAGGCAGCGTAGGTGGATTGAATTATTGAATGATTACGACTTTGAGATTCGTTACCACCCGGGGAAGGCAAATGTGGTAGCCGATGCCTTGAGCAGGAAGGACAGAGAACCCATTCGAGTAAAATCTATGAATATAATGATTCATAATAACATTACTACTCAAATAAAGGAGGCGCAACAAGGAGTTTTAAAAGAGGGAAATTTAAAGGATGAAATACCCAAAGGATCGGAGAAGCATCTTAATATTCGGGAAGACGGAAGCCGGTATAGGGCTGAAAGGATTTGGGTACCAAAATTTGGAGATATGAGAGAAATGGTACTTAGAGAAGCTCATAAAACCAGATACTCAATACATCCTGGAACGGGGAAGATGTACAAGGATCTCAAGAAACATTTTTGGTGGCCGGGTATGAAAGCCGATGTTGCTAAATACGTAGGAGAATGTTTGACGTGTTCTAAGGTCAAAGCTGAGCATCAGAAACCATCAGGTCTACTTCAACAACCCGAAATCCCGGAATGGAAATGGGAAAACATTACCATGGATTTCATCACTAAATTGCCAAGGACTGCAAGTGGTTTTGATACTATTTGGGTAATAGTTGATCGTCTCACCAAATCCGCACACTTCCTACCAATAAGAGAAGATGACAAGATGGAGAAGTTAGCACGACTGTATTTGAAGGAAGTCATCTCCAGACATGGAATACCAATCTCTATTATCTCTGATAGGGATGGCAGATTTATTTCAAGATTCTGGCAGACATTACAGCAAGCATTAGGAACTCGTCTAGACATGAGTACTGCCTATCATCCACAAACTGATGGGCAGAGCGAAAGGACGATACAAACGCTTGAAGACATGCTACGAGCTTGTGTTATTGATTTCGGAAACAGTTGGGATCGACATCTACCGTTAGCAGAATTTTCCTACAACAACAGCTACCATTCAAGCATTGAGATGGCGCCGTTTGAAGCACTTTATGGTAGAAAGTGCAGGTCTCCGATTTGTTGGAGTGAAGTGGGGGATAGACAGATTACGGGTCCGGAGATTATACAAGAAACTACCGAGAAGATCATCCAAATTCAACAACGGTTGAAAACCGCCCAAAGTCGACAAAAGAGCTACGCTGACATTAAAAGAAAAGATATAGAATTTGAAATTGGAGAGATGGTCATGCTTAAAGTTGCACCTTGGAAAGGCGTTGTTCGATTTGGTAAACGAGGGAAATTAAATCCAAGGTATATTGGACCATTCAAGATTATTGATCGTGTCGGACCAGTAGCTTACCGACTAGAGTTACCTCAACAACTCGCGGCTGTACATAACACTTTCCACGTCTCGAATTTAAAGAAATGTTTTGCTAAAGAAGATCTCACTATTCCGTTAGATGAAATCCAAATCAACGAAAAACTTCAATTCATCGAAGAACCCGTCGAAATAATGGATCGTGAGGTTAAAAGACTTAAGCAAAACAAGATACCAATTGTTAAGGTTCGATGGAATGCTCGTAGAGGACCCGAGTTCACCTGGGAGCGTGAAGATCAGATGAAGAAGAAATACCCGCATCTATTTCCAGAAGATTCGTCAACACCTTCAACAGCTTAAAATTTCGGGGCGAAATTTATTTAACGGGTAGGTACTGTAGTGACCCGAACTTTTCCATGTTTATATATATTAACTGAGATTGATGTTTACATGATTAAATGTTTCCAACATGTTAAGCAATCAAACTTGTTAAGACTTGATTAATTGAAATAGGTTTCATATAGACAATTGACCACCCAAGTTGACCGGTGATTCACGAACGTTAAAACTTGTAAAAAACTATATGATGACATATATATGGTTATATATATAGTTAACATGATATTATGATAAGTAAACATATCATTAATTATATTAACAATGAACTACATATGTAAAAACAAGACTACTAACTTAATGATTTTGAAACGAGACATATATGTAACGTTTATCGTTGTAACGACATTTAATGTATATATATCATATTAAGAGATATTCGTACATCATAATATCATAATAATATAATAATTTAAAATCTCTTTTGTTATTATAAACATTGGGTTAACAACATTTAACAAGATCGTTAACCTAAAGGTTTCAAAACAACACTTACATGTAACGACTAACGATGACTTAACGACTCAGTTAAAATGTATATACATGTAGTGTTTTAATATGTATTTATACACTTTTGAAAGACTTCAATACACTTATCAAAATACTTCTACTTAACAAAAATGCTTACAATTACATTCTCGTTCAGTTTCATCAACAATTCTACTCGTATGCACCCGTATTCGTACTCGTACAATACACAGCTTTTAGATGTATGTACTATTGGTATATACACTCCAATGATCAGCTCTTAGCAGCCCATGTGAGTCACCTAACACATGTGGGAACCATCATTTGGCAACTAGCATGAAATATCTCATAAGATTACAAAAATATGAGTAATCATTCATGACTTATTTACATGAAAACAAAATTACATATCCTTTATATCTAATCCATACACCAACGACCAAAAACACCTACAAACACTTTCATTCTTCAATTTTCTTCATCTAATTGAACTCTCTCAAGTTCTATCTTCAAGTTCTAAGTGTTCTTCATAAATTCCAAAAGTTCTAGTTTCATAAAATCAAGAATACTTTCAAGTTTGCTAGCTCACTTCCAATCTTGTAAGGTGATCATCCAACCTCAAGAAATCTTTGTTTCTTACAGTAGGTTATCATTCTAATACAAGGTAATAATCATATTCAAACTTTGGTTCAATTTCTATAACTATAACAATCTTATTTCAAGTGATGATCTTACTTGAACTTGTTTTCGTGTCATGATTTTGCTTCAAGAACTTTGAGCCATCCAAGGATCCATTGAAGCTAGATCCATTTTTATCTTTTCCAGTAGGTTCATCCAAGGAACTTAAGGTAGTAATGATGTTCATAACATCATTCAATTCATACATATAAAGCTATCTTATTCGAAGGTTTAAACTTGTAATCACTAGAACATAGTTTAGTTAATTCTAAACTTGTTCGCAAACAAAAGTTAATCCTTCTAACTTGACTTTTAAAATCAACTAAACACATGTTCTATATCTATATGATATGCTAACTTAATGATTTAAAACCTGGAAACACGAAAAACACCATAAAACCGGATTTACGCCGTCGTAGTAACACCGCGGGCTGTTTTGGGTTAGTTAATTAAAAACTATGATAAACTTTGATTTAAAAGTTGTTATTCTGAGAAAATGATTTTTATTATGAACATGAAACTATATCCAAAAATTATGGTTAAACTCAAAGTGGAAGTATGTTTTCTAAAATGGTCATCTAGACGTCGTTCTTTCGACTGAAATGACTACCTTTACAAAAACGACTTGTAACTTATTTTTCCGACTATAAACCTATACTTTTTTTGTTTAGATTCATAAAATAGAGTTCAATATGAAACCATAGCAATTTGATTCACTCAAAACGGATTTAAAATGAAGAAGTTATGGGTAAAACAAGATTGGATAATTTTTCTCATTTTAGCTACGTGAAAATTGGTAACAAATCTATTCCAACCATAACTTAATCAACTTGTATTATATATTATGTAATCTTGAGATACCATAGACACGTATACAATGTTTCGACCTATCATGTCGACACATCTATATATATTTCGGAACAACCATAGACACTCTATATGTGAATGTTGGAGTTAGCTATACAGGGTTGAGGTTGATTCCAAAATATATATAGTTTGAGTTGTGATCAATACTGAGATACGTATACACTGGGTCGTGGATTGATTCAAGATAATATTTATCGATTTATTTCTGTACATCTAACTGTGGACAACTAGTTGTAGGTTACTAACGAGGACAGCTGACTTAATAAACTTAAAACATCAAAATATATTAAAAGTGTTGTAAATATATTTTGAACATACTTTGATATATATGTATATATTGTTATAGGTTCGTGAATCAACCAGTGGCCAAGTCTTACTTCCCGACGAAGTAAAAATCTGTGAAAGTGAGTTATAGTCCCACTTTTAAAATCTAATATTTTTGGGATGAGAATACATGCAGGTTTTATAAATGATTTACAAAATAGACACAAGTACGTGAAACTACATTCTATGGTTGAATTATCGAAATCGAATATGCCCCTTTTTATTAAGTCTGGTAATCTAAGAATTAGGGAACAGACACCCTAATTGACGCGAATCCTAAAGATAGATCTATTGGGCCTAACAAACCCCATCCAAAGTACCGGATGCTTTAGTACTTCGAAATTTATATCATATCCGAAGGGTGTCCCGGAATGATGGGGATATTCTTATATATGCATCTTGTTATTGTCGGTTACCAGGTGTTCACCATATGAATGATTTTTATCTCTATGTATGGGATGTGTATTGAAATATGAAATCTTGTGGTCTATTGTTACGATTTGATATATATAGGTTAAACCTATAACTCACCAACATTTTTGTTGACGTTTTAAGCATGTTTATTCTCAGGTGATTATTAAGAGCTTCCGCTGTCACATACTTAAATAAGGACAAGATTTGGAGTCCATGCTTGTATGATATTGTGTAAAAACTGCATTCAAGAAACTTATTTTGTTGTAACATATTTGTATTGTAAACCATTATGTAATGGTCGTGTGTAAACAGGATATTTTAGATTATCATTATTTGATAATCTACGTAAAGCGTTTTAAACCTTTATTGATGAAATAAAGGTTATGGTTTGTTTAAAAATGAATGCAGTCTTTGAAAAACGTCTCATATAGAGGTCAAAACCTCGCAACGAAATCAAGTAATATGGAACGTTTTTAATCAATAAGAACGGGACATTTATGTCCCGTTCTTATTGATTAAAAACGTTCCATATTAATTGATTTCGTTGCGAGGTTTTGACCTCTATATGAGACGTTTTTCAAAGATTGCATTCATTTTAAAACAAACCATAACCTTTATTTCATCAATAAAGGTTTAAAAAGCTTTACGTAGATTATCAAATAATGATAATCTATAATATCCTGTTTACACACGACCATTACATAATGGTTTACAATACAAATATGTTACAACGAAAAAAAGTTTCTTGAATGCAGTTTTTACACAATATCATACAAGCATGGACTTCAAATCTCGTCCTTATTTAAGTATGCGATAGCGGAAGCTCTTAATAATCACCTGAGAATAAACATGCTTAAAATGTCAACAAAAAATGTTGGTGAGTTATAGGTTTAACCTATATATTATCAAATCATAATAATAGACCACAAGATTTCATATTTCAATACACATCCCATACATAGAGATAAAAATCATTCATATGGTGAACACCTGGTAACCGACATTAACAAGATGCATATTTAAGAATATCCCCATCATTCCGGGACACCCTTCGGATATGATATAAATTTCGAAGTACTAAAGCATCCGGTACTTTGGATGGGGTTTGTTAGGCCCAATAGATCTATCTTTAGGATTCGCGTCAATTAGGGTGTCTGTTCCCTAATTCTTAGATTACCAGACTTAATAAAAAGGGGCATATTCGATTTCGATAATTCAACCATAGAATGTAGTTTCACGTACTTGTGTCTATTTTGTAAATCATTTATAAAACCTGCATGTATTCTCATCCCAAAAATATTAGATTTTAAAAGTGGGACTATAACTCACGCATATAAATATTGTAAAACCGTTAATAAAGCATTTGCATGTATTCTCAGCCCAAAAACGTAAAGAGTAAAATGGAGCAAATGAAACTCACTTATTGTATTTTGTAGTAAAAATACATATAACGACATTGAACAATGCAGGATTGGCCTCGAATTCACGAACCTATATCATTTATATATATATTAACACATATAATAACATTTAAACAAGTTTTATATATTAATATTAATATACCTCATAATTTGTATGTTATATTAATAAATAGTTTATTTATAACTATTTTATATATTTTAGATAGTTGTATATATGATTATGTTAAAATGTATTTATCTATTATTTATAACTTAATTAATATTTTATAATAATAACAATTAAGTTAAATCAATATGTACTATCAATATAGTTAGGATATATGTAAAAATATATTTTTATATAAATATCATTTGTTTATTATAATATTACTAAAATAATGATAATAACAATAACAATAATAATAATAATAATAATAATAATAATAATAATAATAATAATAATAATAATAATAATAATAATAATAATAATAATAATAATAATAATAATAATAATGATATTAGGAATAACAAGTATACTACCTTAAAGGCTCTTCCCAAAAACAAATGCCTTAGCCAAGGCTCAAACCCGTGACCTCTCGTTTAATCAATAACACTCTATACCACTCCTTCATCTGCTGCTTTTCTGTTATTCTTAGAATCCTAATTTATTTAACAAGTATGCTTTTCTGTTTATCTTTTCGGCCCAATAAAGGAAGGATCTCGGTCCAACTGAAAACATATATCCCGGCCCAAGTACTAATCATGGCCCAACAGGAAATTTTGGATCTTTTTCTAGAAAAAAAAATGGCACAGCAGGGATTTGAACTCGCAACCCCTCGTTTACCCTAACATGCACCCAAACCATCTGCTCTATTATGTTTCTCTGAAAATATTTCTAACTTAAATCTATAAAACCCTAAGAAACGATTTATCACCTTCATCATTTATAATTATCATCATTAATATAACTCATTATCATCATCTTACAATTACCACCATATAATTATCATCATCCTCAACATAATACTTCATCATCTTCTAAATCAAACCGTTGATATCACGCATAAATCATCCATTAATATTATTATTCAACTCGCAACATTACCAAATCCTTGTTTATCATTAACACTTTCGAAATTCTTACAAAATATAGCTGCATCCCAAATGTAAACAAGTTGGATCCCGGCCCAAATATAAATCATGAATCGAATTCTCTGCCCAACTACTTAAACTGAATTCTCGATCCATTGCATGTGTTTAGAATTTTAATGGAAACAATAAGTCGTCACTTTCCTTTTAATAATCATTTTACTCCTTTAAATAAAATCAAGTGGGATGGTGGGGTTATTTATTTAGTGTATGTCGACTAAAGGAAAGAAAACAAAACAAAAAATACGGCAACTATCTTAATCCATAATTGGATAGTGGGTTCCAAAAAAAAAATTGATATGAAAGAGGACTCCAGTAGTTGACTGAAACTTAGAAAAAAAATATGTAGATGTAGATCACAGTTAATTCGTCTACTTCACTAACGAATAGAGAAAAAAAAATATCTAGTTGCAACAGTGATTTCAAGCTGAAACTGAAATAGTGAGAGAGAGAAGAGGAAGAAGAAAGGTTGTTGTTTGTTGAAGATGGTGGCCATGGGGCGGTTCATGGTGGTTATTCGATGAAAGTAGTGGTAGAGACTGCCGAAGAAAAATAAATGATTAACCGTTGGTGAAATTGAAGATTACAACGATGGTGGTTCTTGGTGTTCTACTATGGTGGTTTCAAGGTGTCTGATTAAACAGTGGTGATGGTGAGGTGGTGATCAAAATGGAAAACGAAAAAGAAAAATGAAGTAGAATAGCAATTGTAGGTTTACCTTATTATCATCTTCTTTATCGTTACCGTATAAACATGAAACAGAAAGAAGAGAGAAACCGGTAGCAACAGTGGTTGAAAGTGTATATCGATGATGAAGAAGATTGTGGTGGGTTTGGGTCTCGGTGGTGGTTGATTAGAAGAAGAGACAAGGTGGTGTTTTAGATGGGTTTCGTAGGTGAAGAGGTTTTTGGGGTGATGGTGGCGAGTTGAGATGATGACCGGAGGTGATGTAGAGTGGTCTCCGGTGGTTTGTTGTGGCGTCGGAGAGTAGTGATGTGTGATTCACGAACGTTAAAACTTGTAAAAAACTATATGATGACATATATATGGTTATATATATAGTTAACATGATATTATGATAAGTAAACATATCATTAATTATATTAACAATGAACTACATATGTAAAAACAAGACTACTAACTTAATGATTTTGAAACGAGACATATATGTAACGTTTATCGTTGTAACGACATTTAATGTATATATATCATATTAAGAGATATTCGTACATCATAATATCATAATAATATAATAATTTAAAATCTCTTTTGTTATTATAAACATTGGGTTAACAACATTTAACAAGATCGTTAACCTAAAGGTTTCAAAACAACACTTACATGTAACGACTAACGATGACTTAACGACTCAGTTAAAATGTATATACATGTAGTGTTTTAATATGTATTTATACACTTTTGAAAGACTTCAATACACTTATCAAAATACTTCTACTTAACAAAAATGCTTACAATTACATTCTCGTTCAGTTTCATCAACAATTCTACTCGTATGCACCCGTATTCGTACTCGTACAATACACAGCTTTTAGATGTATGTACTATTGGTATATACACTCCAATGATCAGCTCTTAGCAGCCCATGTGAGTCACCTAACACATGTGGGAACCATCATTTGGCAACTAGCATGAAATATCTCATAAGATTACAAAAATATGAGTAATCATTCATGACTTATTTACATGAAAACAAAATTACATATCCTTTATATCTAATCCATACACCAACGACCAAAAACACCTACAAACACTTTCATTCTTCAATTTTCTTCATCTAATTGAACTCTCTCAAGTTCTATCTTCAAGTTCTAAGTGTTCTTCATAAATTCCAAAAGTTCTAGTTTCATAAAATCAAGAATACTTTCAAGTTTGCTAGCTCACTTCCAATCTTGTAAGGTGATCATCCAACCTCAAGAAATCTTTGTTTCTTACAGTAGGTTATCATTCTAATACAAGGTAATAATCATATTCAAACTTTGGTTCAATTTCTATAACTATAACAATCTTATTTCAAGTGATGATCTTACTTGAACTTGTTTTCGTGTCATGATTTTGCTTCAAGAACTTTGAGCCATCCAAGGATCCATTGAAGCTAGATCCATTTTTATCTTTTCCAGTAGGTTCATCCAAGGAACTTAAGGTAGTAATGATGTTCATAACATCATTCAATTCATACATATAAAGCTATCTTATTCGAAGGTTTAAACTTGTAATCACTAGAACATAGTTTAGTTAATTCTAAACTTGTTCGCAAACAAAAGTTAATCCTTCTAACTTGACTTTTAAAATCAACTAAACACATGTTCTATATCTATATGATATGCTAACTTAATGATTTAAAACCTGGAAACACGAAAAACACCATAAAACCGGATTTACGCCGTCGTAGTAACACCGCGGGCTGTTTTGGGTTAGTTAATTAAAAACTATGATAAACTTTGATTTAAAAGTTGTTATTCTGAGAAAATGATTTTTATTATGAACATGAAACTATATCCAAAAATTATGGTTAAACTCAAAGTGGAAGTATGTTTTCTAAAATGGTCATCTAGACGTCGTTCTTTCGACTGAAATGACTACCTTTACAAAAACGACTTGTAACTTATTTTTCCGACTATAAACCTATACTTTTTTTGTTTAGATTCATAAAATAGAGTTCAATATGAAACCATAGCAATTTGATTCACTCAAAACGGATTTAAAATGAAGAAGTTATGGGTAAAACAAGATTGGATAATTTTTCTCATTTTAGCTACGTGAAAATTGGTAACAAATCTATTCCAACCATAACTTAATCAACTTGTATTATATATTATGTAATCTTGAGATACCATAGACACGTATACAATGTTTCGACCTATCATGTCGACACATCTATATATATTTCGGAACAACCATAGACACTCTATATGTGAATGTTGGAGTTAGCTATACAGGGTTGAGGTTGATTCCAAAATATATATAGTTTGAGTTGTGATCAATACTGAGATACGTATACACTGGGTCGTGGATTGATTCAAGATAATATTTATCGATTTATTTCTGTACATCTAACTGTGGACAACTAGTTGTAGGTTACTAACGAGGACAGCTGACTTAATAAACTTAAAACATCAAAATATATTAAAAGTGTTGTAAATATATTTTGAACATACTTTGATATATATGTATATATTGTTATAGGTTCGTGAATCAACCAGTGGCCAAGTCTTACTTCCCGACGAAGTAAAAATCTGTGAAAGTGAGTTATAGTCCCACTTTTAAAATCTAATATTTTTGGGATGAGAATACATGCAGGTTTTATAAATGATTTACAAAATAGACACAAGTACGTGAAACTACATTCTATGGTTGAATTATCGAAATCGAATATGCCCCTTTTTATTAAGTCTGGTAATCTAAGAATTAGGGAACAGACACCCTAATTGACGCGAATCCTAAAGATAGATCTATTGGGCCTAACAAACCCCATCCAAAGTACCGGATGCTTTAGTACTTCGAAATTTATATCATATCCGAAGGGTGTCCCGGAATGATGGGGATATTCTTATATATGCATCTTGTTATTGTCGGTTACCAGGTGTTCACCATATGAATGATTTTTATCTCTATGTATGGGATGTGTATTGAAATATGAAATCTTGTGGTCTATTGTTACGATTTGATATATATAGGTTAAACCTATAACTCACCAACATTTTTGTTGACGTTTTAAGCATGTTTATTCTCAGGTGATTATTAAGAGCTTCCGCTGTCACATACTTAAATAAGGACAAGATTTGGAGTCCATGCTTGTATGATATTGTGTAAAAACTGCATTCAAGAAACTTATTTTGTTGTAACATATTTGTATTGTAAACCATTATGTAATGGTCGTGTGTAAACAGGATATTTTAGATTATCATTATCCCCGATGAACTTTATATGTATCGTCAACCCCCGAAGTCCTTAAGTTGTAACAATGACCCGGGAACCTCTAAACCACCAGGTTTTTCTAAACCAATGTGGACAACGACGGCTCGTATTAGGGGAACATCATATATCCCTAGAAACTTGGCAAAACGAACCAAAACCGAAGAAGAAGAAACGAGCGAGTCGGAATAAGATAGTTGTATTCGTGTGGTGTAATATATGTAATATAGTGTTCTTATGCTTTATGTAAAAATTGCTTGTATTAATAAGTATTTTTTTATGAATCTAACTCTTGTCTATTTTACAGTTTAAAAACACAAAATGGATAGACAACCCAATATTTTAAGAGACCTACCCGGAGACATGATTGATGAAATCTTGTCTAGAGTCGGCCAGAATTCTTCGGCACAACTATTTAAGGCGAGATCAGTTTGTAAGATATTCGAAGAACGTTCCAAGAATGTCTTGGTTTATAAGAGACTTTCGTTTGAAAGATGGGGGATATCACATTGGGAAACCCATAAGTTACGATGTGTTTACTTTGACGCATATATTGCGGGGAACCCAAATGCTATTTTACGCAACGGGTTAAGAAATTATTTTGACTCAATATATCCGAATATTGGACTTCGTGATTTAGAAAAAGCGGCTAACATGCAACATAAAGAAGCATGTTATGCTTACGGATTAGTAATGTTCGCTTCTCACCAAAGTGAGAACAAGAACATCGGGCTACAACTATTAAACAAAACGTTTCCACAAGTGACGGAGTCGGTAATTGGGGTAAGAAATGAGGTTTTTAGATTATTACGGGACTGTTGGACATTACGTAACCCTCGTCCCTTTGACGACGTTACAACACGCTGTCTTATCAACGGCCATAACGGTTATGTTGCACAAGACCAAGGATGGGAAGTAGTCCTAGTAAAACCAGAATGCATGACTTGTTTCTGGACGTATGAATTACGTGTCTTTATTGCCTTTGCTGAACGACTTGTGTACTAGCTTGAATTATCTTCACAACTATCTTGTATCAAAGTTATTGTGTACTATATTTCATGCTTTATGTAAAATAAGCGGTATTGTAAGTTTGTAAAATATTGTATAAAAGTTTGAACGCGAAATATTATTATAATCAGTTTTTCATATAGAATTGTAGTAGTTGAATTGTATATTAGCTACTAAGTATGAACTTAACGGGTAGGTACTACCCGAATTTAAACTTATAAAACGCTAATATGAAGAAAAAGCTTTTATAAATGAGTTCATATTATGCTACGAAATACTATTAACTACTCTTAATATTCTGTATGATTAACTTGTTCCATTTAACTATTTTGAAGGAAATGGCACCGACTACTCGACACACCGTGAATATGAATGAAGAGGAATTCCGTACTTTTCTAGCTTCAAACATAGCCGCAGTACAGGCTGCGCTACATACCAACAATAACCTTGGATCTAGCAGTACAGGAAATCGTGTAGGATGCACCTTCAAAGAATTCACTGCCTGCAAACCTTTAGAATTTGATGGAACCGAAGGACCGATCGGATTGAAACGGTGGACCGAGAAGGTCGAATCGGTGTTTGCCATAAGTAAGTGTACTGAAGAGGACAAAGTAAAGTACGCTACGCATACCTTCACAGGTTCTGCGTTAACATGGTGGAATACCTATCTAGAGCAAGTGGGACAAGACGATGCGTACGCACTACCGTGGTCAACATTCAAGCACTTGATGAACGAGAAGTACCGTCCCAGAACCGAGGTCAATAAGCTCAAGACATAACTTAGAGGGTTACGAACCCAAGGATTTGATATTACAACGTACGAAAGACGATTCACAGAATTGTGCCTATTGTGTCCGGGAGCATTCGAAGATGAGGAAGAGAAGATCGACGCGTTTGTGAAAGGATTACCAGAAAGAATCCAAGAAGATATAAGTTCACATGAGCCCGCCTCCATACAACAGGCATGTAGAATGGCTCACAAACTAGTGAACCAGATTGAAGAAATAATTAAAGAACAGACTGGTGAAGAGGCCAATGTGAAGCAAGTCAAAAGAAAGTGGGAGGAAAACGGTGATAAGAATCACCAATACAACAACAACAGCAATTACAACAATAATCGCAACAATTATCCCAACAATCGCAACATCAATCGCAACTACAACAAATGGCCCAACAACAACAACAACAACAACAGCAACTACAACAATCATCCCAACAACAATAATAACCGCAACAATAACAACAATCAGAAGCAGCTATGCCAAAGGTGTGAAAAGTATCACTCGGGGTTCTGCACCAAATTTTGCAACAAGTGTAAAAGAAATGGTCATAGCGTGGCGAAGTGTGAGGTCTACGGACCAGGGGTTAATAGAACGAAAGGAACAAATGGTGTTGGAACGAGTAATGGCGGAGCAAGTAGTGTCGGAGCAAGTTATGCCAATGTAGTTTGTTATAAATGTGGAAAACCGGGCCACATTATTAGAAATTGCCCGAACCAGGAGAACACGAATGGACAAGGCCGCGGAAGAGTTTTCAATATTAATGCGGCAGAGGCACAGGAAGACCCGGAGCTTGTTACGGGTACGTTTCTTATTGACAATAAATCTGCTTACGTTTTATTTGATTCGGGTGCGGATAGAAGCTATATGAGTAGAGATTTTTGTGCTAAATTAAGTTGTCCATTGACGCCTTTGGATAGTAAATTTTTACTCGAATTAGCAAATGGTAAATTAATTTCAGCAGATAATATATGTCGGAATCGAGAAATTAAACTGGTTAGCGAAACATTTAAGATTGATTTGATACCCATAGAGTTAGGGAGTTTTGATGTGATAATCGGTATGGACTGGTTGAAAGAAGTGAAAGCGGAGATCGTTTGTTACAAAAATGCAATTCGCATTATACGAGAAAAAGGAAAACCCTTAATGGTGTACGGAGAAAAGGGCAACACGAAGCTACATCTTATTAGTAATTTGAAGGCACAAAAACTAATAAGAAAAGGTTGCTATGCTGTTCTAGCACACGTCGAGAAAGTACAAACTGAAGAAAAGAGCATCAATGATGTTCCCATTGCAAAAGAATTTCCCGATGTATTTCCGAAAGAATTACCGGGATTACCCCCACATCGATCCGTTGAATTTCAAATAGATCTTGTACCAGGAGCTGCACCAATAGCTCGTGCTCCTTACAGACTCGCACCCAGCGAGATGAAAGAACTGCAAAGCCAATTACAAGAACTTTTAGAGCGTGGTTTCATTCGACCAAGCACATCACCGTGGGGAGCTCCTGTTTTGTTTGTCAAGAAGAAAGATGGTACATTCAGGTTATGTATCGACTACCGAGAGTTAAACAAACTTACCATCAAGAACCGCTACCCACTACCGAGAATCGACGACTTATTTGATCAACTACAAGGCTCGTCTGTTTATTCAAAGATTGACTTACGTTCCGGGTATCATCAAATGCGGGTGAAAGAAGATGATATTCCAAAGACTGCTTTCAGAACACGTTACGGTCAATACGAGTTTATGGTCATGCCGTTTGGTTTAACTAATGCACCAGCTGTGTTCATGGACCTTATGAACCGAGTGTGTGGACCATACCTTGACAAGTTTGTCATTGTTTTCATTGATGACATACTTATTTACTCAAAGAATGACCAAGAACACGGTGAACATTTGAGAAAGGTGTTAGAAGTATTGAGGAAGGAAGAATTGTACGCTAAGTTTTCAAAGTGTGCATTTTGGTTGGAAGAAGTTCAATTCCTCGGTCACATAGTGAACAAAGAAGGTATTAAGGTGGATCCGGCAAAGATAGAAACTGTTGAAAAGTGGGAAACCCCGAAAACTCCGAAACACATACGCCAGTTTTTAGGACTAGCTGGTTACTACAGAAGGTTCATCCAAGACTTTTCCAGAATAGCAAAACCCTTGACTGCATTAACGCATAAAGGGAAGAAATTTGAATGGAATGATGAACAAGAGAAAGCGTTTCAGTTATTGAAGAAAAAGCTAACTACGGCACCTATATTGTCATTGCCTGAAGGGAATGATGATTTTGTGATTTATTGTGATGCATCAAAGCAAGGTCTCGGTTGTGTATTAATGCAACGAACGAAGGTGATTGCTTATGCGTCTAGACAATTGAAGATTCACGAACAAAATTATACGACGCATGATTTGGAATTAGGCGCGGTTGTTTTTGCATTAAAGACTTGGAGGCACTACTTATATGGGGTCAAAAGTATTATATATACCGACCACAAAAGTCTTCAACACATATTTAATCAGAAACAACTGAATATGAGGCAGCGTAGGTGGATTGAATTATTGAATGATTACGACTTTGAGATTCGTTACCACCCGGGGAAGGCAAATGTGGTAGCCGATGCCTTGAGCAGGAAGGACAGAGAACCCATTCGAGTAAAATCTATGAATATAATGATTCATAATAACCTTACTACTCAAATAAAGGAGGCGCAACAAGGAGTTTTAAAAGAGGGAAATTTAAAGGATGAAATACCCAAAGGATCGAAGAAGCATCTTAATATTCGGGAAGACGGAACCCGGTATAGGGCTGAAAGGATTTGGGTACCAAAATTTGGAGATATGAGAGAAATGGTACTTAGGGAAGCTCATAAAACCAGATACTCAATACATCCTGGAACGGGGAAGATGTACAAGGATCTCAAGAAACATTTTTGGTGGCCGGGTATGAAAGCCGATGTTGCTAAATACGTAGGAGAATGTTTGACGTGTTCTAAGGTCAAAGCTGAGCATCAGAAACCATCAGGTCTACTTCAACAACCCGAAATCCCGGAATGGAAATGGGAAAACATTACCATGGATTTCATCACTAAATTGCCAAGGACTGCAAGTGGTTTTGATACTATTTGGGTAATAGTTGACCGTCTCTCCAAATCAGCACACTTCTTGCCAATAAGAGAAGATGACAAGATGGAGAAGTTAGCACGACTGTATTTGAAGGAAGTCATCTCCAGACATGGAATACCAATCTCTATTATCTCTGATAGGGATGGCAGATTTATTTCAAGATTCTGGCAGACATTACAGCAAGCATTAGGAACTCGTCTAGACATGAGTACTGCCTATCATCCACAAACTGATGGGCAGAGCGAAAGGACGATACAAACGCTTGAAGACATGCTACGAGCTTGTGTTATTGATTTCGGAAACAGTTGGGATCGACATCTACCGTTAGCAGAATTTTCCTACAACAACAGCTACCATTCAAGCATTGAGATGGCGCCGTTTGAAGCACTTTATGGTAGAAAGTGCAGGTCTCCGATTTGTTGGAGTGAAGTGGGGGATAGACAGATTACGGGTCCGGAGATTATACAAGAAACTACCGAGAAGATCATCCAAATTCAACAACGGTTGAAAACCGCCCAAAGTCGACAAAAGAGCTACGCTGACATTAAAAGAAAAGATATAGAATTTGAAATTGGAGAGATGGTCATGCTTAAAGTTGCACCTTGGAAAGGCGTTGTTCGATTTGGTAAACGAGGGAAATTAAATCCAAGGTATATTGGACCATTCAAGATTATTGATCGTGTCGGACCAGTAGCTTACCGACTAGAGTTACCTCAACAACTCGCGGCTGTACATAACACTTTCCACGTCTCGAATTTAAAGAAATGTTTTGCTAAAGAAGATCTCACTATTCCGTTAGATGAAATCCAAATCAACGAAAAACTTCAATTCATCGAAGAACCCGTCGAAATAATGGATCGTGAGGTTAAAAGACTTAAGCAAAACAAGATACCAATTGTTAAGGTTCGATGGAATGCTCGTAGAGGACCCGAGTTCACCTGGGAGCGTGAAGATCAGATGAAGAAGAAATACCCGCATCTATTTCCAGAAGATTCGTCAACACCTTCAACAGCTTAAAATTTCGGGGCGAAATTTATTTAACGGGTAGGTACTGTAGTGACCCGAACTTTTCCATGTTTATATATATTAACTGAGATTGATGTTTACATGATTAAATGTTTCCAACATGTTAAGCAATCAAACTTGTTAAGACTTGATTAATTGAAATAGGTTTCATATAGACAATTGACCACCCAAGTTGACCGGTGATTCACGAACGTTAAAACTTGTAAAAAACTATATGATGACATATATATGGTTATATATATAGTTAACATGATATTATGATAAGTAAACATATCATTAATTATATTAACAATGAACTACATATGTAAAAACAAGACTACTAACTTAATGATTTTGAAACGAGACATATATGTAACGTTTATCGTTGTAACGACATTTAATGTATATATATCATATTAAGAGATATTCGTACATCATAATATCATAATAATATAATAATTTAAAATCTCTTTTGTTATTATAAACATTGGGTTAACAACATTTAACAAGATCGTTAACCTAAAGGTTTCAAAACAACACTTACATGTAACGACTAACGATGACTTAACGACTCAGTTAAAATGTATATACATGTAGTGTTTTAATATGTATTTATACACTTTTGAAAGACTTCAATACACTTATCAAAATACTTCTACTTAACAAAAATGCTTACAATTACATTCTCGTTCAGTTTCATCAACAATTCTACTCGTATGCACCCGTATTCGTACTCGTACAATACACAGCTTTTAGATGTATGTACTATTGGTATATACACTCCAATGATCAGCTCTTAGCAGCCCATGTGAGTCACCTAACACATGTGGGAACCATCATTTGGCAACTAGCATGAAATATCTCATAAAATTACAAAAATATGAGTAATCATTCATGACTTATTTACATGAAAACAAAATTACATATCCTTTATATCTAATCCATACACCAACGACCAAAAACACCTACAAACACTTTCATTCTTCAATTTTATTCATCTAATTGATCTCTCTCAAGTTCTATCTTCAAGTTCTAAGTGTTCTTCATAAATTCCAAAAGTTCTAGTTTCATAAAATCAAGAATACTTTCAAGTTTGCTAGCTCACTTCCAATCTTGTAAGGTGATCATCCAACCTCAAGAAATCTTTGTTTCTTACAGTAGGTTATCATTCTAATACAAGGTAATAATCATATTCAAACTTTGGTTCAATTTCTATAACTATAACAATCTTATTTCAAGTGATGATCTTACTTGAACTTGTTTTCGTGTCATGATTTTGCTTCAAGAACTTTGAGCCATCCAAGGATCCATTGAAGCTAGATCCATTTTTATCTTTTCCAGTAGGTTCATCCAAGGAACTTAAGGTAGTAATGATGTTCATAACATCATTCAATTCATACATATAAAGCTATCTTATTCGAAGGTTTAAACTTGTAATCACTAGAACATAGTTTAGTTAATTCTAAACTTGTTCGCAAACAAAAGTTAATCCTTCTAACTTGACTTTTAAAATCAACTAAACACATGTTCTATATCTATATGATATGCTAACTTAATGATTTAAAACCTGGAAACACGAAAAACACCATAAAACCGGATTTACGCCGTCGTAGTAACACCGCGGGCTGTTTTGGGTTAGTTAATTAAAAACTATGATAAACTTTGATTTAAAAGTTGTTATTCTGAGAAAATGATTTTTATTATGAACATGAAACTATATCCAAAAATTATGATTAAACTCAAAGTGGAAGTATGTTTTCTAAAATGGTCATCTAGACGTCGTTCTTTCGACTGAAATGACTACCTTTACAAAAATGACTTGTAACTTATTTTTCCGACTACAAACCTATACTTTTCTGTTTAGATTCATAAAATAGAGTTCAATATGAAACCATATCAATTTGATTCACTCAAAACGGATTTAAAATGAAGAAGTTATGGGTAAAACAAGATTGGATAATTTTTCTCATTTTAGCTACGTGAAAATTGGTAACAAATCTATTCCAACCATAACTTAATCAACTTGTGTTGTATATTATGTAATCTTGAGATACCATAGACACGTATACAATGTTTCGACCTATCATGTCGACACATCTATATATATTTCGGAACAACCATAGACACTCTATATGTGAATGTTGGAGTTAGCTATACAGGGTTGAGGTTGATTCCAAAATATATATAGTTTGAGTTGTGATCAATACTGAGATACGTATACACTGGGTCGTGGATTGATTCAAGATAATATTTATCGATTTATTTCTGTACATCTAACTGTGGACAACTAGTTGTAGGTTACTAACGAGGACAGCTGACTTAATAAACTTAAAACATCAAAATATATTAAAAGTGTTGTAAATATATTTTGAACATACTTTGATATATATGTATATATTGTTATAGGTTCGTGAATCAACCAGTGGCCAAGTCTTACTTCCCGACGAAGTAAAAATCTGTGAAAGTGAGTTATAGTCCCACTTTTAAAATCTAATATTTTTGGGATGAGAATACATGCAGGTTTTATAAATGATTTACAAAATAGACACAAGTACGTGAAACTACATTCTATGGTCGAATTATCGAAATCGAATATGCCCCTTTTTATTAAGTCTGGTAATCTAAGAATTAGGGAACAGACACCCTAATTGACGCGAATCCTAAAGATAGATCTATTGGGCCTAACAAACCCCATCCAAAGTACCGGATGCTTTAGTACTTCGAAATTTATATCATATCCGAAGGGTGTCCCGGAATGATGGGGATATTCTTAAATATGCATCTTGTTAATGTCGGTTACCAGGTGTTCACCATATGAATGATTTTTATCTCTATGTATGGGATGTGTATTGAAATATGAAATCTTGTGGTCTATTATTATGATTTGATAATATATAGGTTAAACCTATAACTCACCAACATTTTTTGTTGACATTTTAAGCATGTTTATTCTCAGGTGATTATTAAGAGCTTCCGCTATCGCATACTTAAATAAGGACGAGATTTGAAGTCCATGCTTGTATGATATTGTGTAAAAACTGCATTCAAGAACCTTTTTTTCGTTGTAACATATTTGTATTGTAAACCATTATGTAATGGTCGTGTGTAAACAGGATATTATAGATTATCATTATTTGATAATCTACGTAAAGCTTTTTAAACCTTTATTGATGAAATAAAGGTTATGGTTTGTTTTAAAATGAATGCAATCTTTGAAAAACGTCTCATATAGAGGTCAAAACCTCGCAACGAAATCAATTAATATGGAACGTTTTTAATCAATAAGAACGGGACATTAAACGTTCCATATTAATTGATTTCGTTGCGAGGTTTTGACCTCTATATGAGACGTTTTTCAAAGACTGCATTCATTTTTAAACAAACCATAACCTTTATTTCATCAATAAAGGTTTAAAAAGCTTTACGTAGATTATCAAATAATGATAATCTAATATATCCTGTTTACACACGACCATTACATAATGGTTTACAATACAAATATGTTACAACAAAATAAGTTTCTTGAATGCAGTTTTTACACAATATCATACAAGCATGGACTCCAAATCTTGTCCTTATTTAAGTATGCGACAGCGGAAGCTCTTAATAATCACCTGAGAATAAACATGCTTAAAACGTCAACAAAAATGTTGGTGAGTTATAGGTTTAACCTATATATATCAAATCGTAACAATAGACCACAAGATTTCATATTTCAATACACATCCCATACATAGAGATAAAAATCATTCATATGGTGAACACCTGGTAACCGACAATAACAAGATGCATATATAAGAATATCCCCATCATTCCGGGACACCCTTCGGATATGATATAAATTTCGAAGTACTAAAGCATCCGGTACTTTGGATGGGGTTTGTTAGGCCCAATAGATCTATCTTTAGGATTCGCGTCAATTAGGGTGTCTGTTCCCTAATTCTTAGATTACCAGACTTAATAAAAAGGGGCATATTCGATTTCGATAATTCAACCATAGAATGTAGTTTCACGTACTTGTGTCTATTTTGTAAATCATTTATAAAACCTGCATGTATTCTCATCCCAAAAATATTAGATTTTAAAAGTGGGACTATAACTCACTTTCACAGATTTTTACTTCGTCGGGAAGTAAGACTTGGCCACTGGTTGATTCACGAACCTATAACAATATATACATATATATCAAAGTATGTTCAAAATATATTTACAACACTTTTAATATATTTTGATGTTTTAAGTTTATTAAGTCAGCTGTCCTCGTTAGTAACCTACAACTAGTTGTCCACAGTTAGATGTACAGAAATAAATCGATAAATATTATCTTGAATCAATCCACGACCCAGTGTATACGTATCTCAGTATTGATCACAACTCAAACTATATATATTTTGGAATCAACCTCAACCCTGTATAGCTAACTCCAACATTCACATATAGAGTGTCTATGGTTGTTCCGAAATATATATAGATGTGTCGACATGATAGGTCGAAACATTGTATACGTGTCTATGGTATCTCAAGATTACATAATATATAATACAAGTTGATTAAGTTATGGTTGGAATAGATTTGTTACCAATTTTCACGTAGCTAAAATGAGAAAAATTATCCAATCTTGTTTTACCCATAACTTCTTCATTTTAAATCCGTTTTGAGTGAATCAAATTGCTATGGTTTCATATTGAACTCTATTTTATGAATCTAAACAAAAAAAGTATAGGTTTCTAGTCGGAAAAATAAGTTACAAGTCGTTTTTGTAAAGGTAGTCATTTCAGTCGAAAGAACGACGTCTAGATGACCATTTTAGAAAACATACTTCCACTTTGAGTTTAACCATAATTTTTGGATATAGTTTCATGTTCATAATAAAAATCATTTTCTCAGAATAACAACTTTTAAATCAAAGTTTATCATAGTTTTTAATTAACTAACCCAAAACAGCCCGCGGTGTTACTAAGACGGCGTAAATCCGGTTTTACGGTGTTTTTCGTGTTTCCAGGTTTTAAATCATTAAGTTAGCATATCATATAGATATAGAACATGTGTTTAGTTGATTTTAAAAGTCAAGTTAGAAGGATTAACTTTTGTTTGCGAAATAGTTTAGAATTAACTAAACTATGTTCTAGTGATTACAAGTTTAAACCTTCGAATAAGATAGCTTTATATGTATGAATCGAATGATGTTATGAACATCATTACTACCTTAAGTTCCTTGGATGAACCTACTGGAAAAGAGAAAAATGGATCTAGCTTCAATGGATCCTTGGATGGCTCAAAGTTCTTGAAGCAAAATCATGACACGAAAACAAGTTCAAGTAAGATCATCACTTGAAATAAGATTGTTATAGTTATAGAAATTGAACCAAAGTTTGAATATGATTATTACCTTGTATTAGAATGATAACCTACTGTAAGAAACAAAGATTTCTTGAGGTTGGATGATCACCTTACAAGATTGGAAGTGAGCTAGCAAACTTGAAAGTATTCTTGATTTTATGAAACTAGAACTTTTGGAATTTATGAAGAACACTTAGAACTTGAAGATAGAACTTGAGAGAGTTCAATTAGATGAAGAAAATTGAAGAATGAAAGTGTTTGTAGGTGTTTTTGGTCGTTGGTGTATGGATTAGATATAAAGGATATGTAATTTTGTTTTCATGTAAATAAGTCATGAATGATTACTCATATTTTTGTAATCTTATGAGATATTTCATGCTAGTTGCCAAATGATGGTTCCCACATGTGTTAGGTGACTCACATGGGCTGCTAAGAGCTGATCATTGGAGTGTATATACCAATAGTACATACATCTAAAAGCTGTGTATTGTACGAGTACGAATACGGGTGCATACGAGTAGAATTGTTGATGAAACTGAACGAGAATGTAATTGTAAGCATTTTTGTTAAGTAGAAGTATTTTGATAAGTGTATTGAAGTCTTTCAAAAGTGTATAAATACATATTAAAACACTACATGTATATACATTTTAACTGAGTCGTTAAGTCATCGTTAGTCGTTACATGTAAGTGTTGTTTTGAAACCTTTAGGTTAACGATCTTGTTAAATGTTGTTAACCCAATGTTTATAATAACAAAAGAGATTTTAAATTATTATATTATCATGATATTATGATGTACGAATATCTCTTAATATGATATATATACATTAAATGTCGTTACAACGATAAACGTTACATATATGTCTCGTTTCAAAATCATTAAGTTAGTAGTCTTGTTTTTACATATGTAGTTCATTGTTAATATAATTAATGATATGTTTACTTATCATAATATCATGTTAACTATATATATAACCATATATATGTCATCATATAGTTTTTTTTTTTACAAGTTTTAACGTTCGTGAATCACCGGTCAACTTGGGTGGTCAATTGTCTATATGAAATCTATTTCAATTAATCAAGTCTTAACAAGTTTGATTGCTTAACATGTTGGAAACATTTAATCATGTAAACATCAATCTCAATTAATATATATAAACATGGAAAAGTTCGGGTCACTACAGTACCTACCCGTTAAATAAATTTCGTCCCGAAATTTTAAGCTGTTGAAGGTGTTGACGAATCTTCTGGAAATAGATGCGGGTATTTCATCTTCATCTGATCTTCACGCTCCCAGGTGAACTCGGGTCCTCTACGAGCATTCCATCGAACCTTAACAATTGGTATCTTGTTTTGCTTAAGTCTTTTAACCTCACGATCCATTATTTCGACGGGTTCTTCGATGAATTGGAGTTTTTCGTTGATTTGGATTTCATCTAACGGAATAGTGAGATCTTCTTTAGCAAAACATTTCTTCAAATTCGAGACGTGGAAAGTGTGATTCAAGAGAATACATAAATATTCCTTACACAAAATAATAAAGAACCCGAATATTTTTAAAATTACATAAAATATGATTAATATAAATATTAATATTCAACACTTAATTACAAGGATAAATTATACATATTAAAAGTCTTAACTGATAGTCGTTAGAATGCATTAATGAGTCTGGACTTCGACCGTGTTTGCATGTCAAAAGTTTTGCTTATCATTTAGTATCGAAAAATTATTTGCTTATCATCCTTAAAGTCTAAGACACGTCTTACTGCCTTTATTGCATAGACAGTGTATAGTTAAATTCATATCTTAGCGTATCTTTTATTGTTACCTTTGCCTGACAGCTTCCGTAGATTCCTCCGTAGCTTATGGGATTTTAGTATTATATATGCATATGTAAATTATGTATTGCAGGGTACTAATCTACATCCTATAATCTATTTCTTATCGAAAATCCTTCATCTGATCGTACGAGATGAATCCCTCAACCAGTTCGAGTCCATCAGATTTCGATAGCTATTTCGATAGTTATTCCGACAGCTATTTCGATATGGATTTCAACTCGAGCTCCGAAAGCAGAGTAACCGGAATGAATCGATCAATTAGCCATCATCTATTCTGAATGAATTGGAGATGGGTTCGTAGTCGACTTAATCAATGGAAACGCGAAGAAGGCGATCATTTCCACTAACCAAATTCACCTCTTGACAATGAACCTAAAACGTTTACCGGCGAACCTGTTCGAGACACCATTTTCTCTCTCATTTCCAAAGTATCTCATCACGATCATATACTATCTCAGATTCTAAACCTCATTCATCCGCTCGTCCGAACCGACAATCATCCCGGTGTAATAGAAGAAGTTAACGAACTTCGCGCATAAGTTGTAGTCTTGGAAAATATGGTGCAAAACGTACCAGCTTCATCCAAATCACCGGCACCAACAGTACCACCAACAACCCAAATTTCAATATCACATGCCTCAACATCTCAATCTATACCTCGAGTATAATCATCATTCTACATGACATTCTACATCAGTTATCTTCGTTCGACATGGTGATTATGTAATCTCTAATGTTTTAGAGATTATTTATTCTAGTTCCAACTGAAAACTAAATGAGTTTAATATCATGTTAACTCATTAAATTCATGATTACATTTGAAGAAAATATATATGTATATATGTTTTCATAAAGATTGTAATTAAAAATTCTTTTGTACAAACTGTTAATAATAAAAATATTTTAACGGGTAGGTAATACCCGAGGAATATTTAAATTTCACATTAATAAGTTACACTGTATATTCTTCGAATCTGATTCAACAGTTATTCACTATCCTATTTACAACCACCGGGATACTTATCCATTCACCAAAGAATAACTATTTTCATTCAAATTCAATTTCATATTTGAATTTTGACATATCAGAATCCAACAAGTGGCATAATGAAGAAATAATGGACACAATAAAAATTGATTAGAAACAGACTAAATAACAATATTAAATTTTATTAAGAAACCACGCTAACAAAATCCTAGCTAACTGTTTCTAGCTAACTGTTAATTTCGTATTACATTTTATTTATCGCAATTTATTTATCGCAATTTATATTCTCGCAATTTTATTTATTGTCATTTAATTTCTGTTATTTACTTTACGCACTTTATTTATCGTCATTTAATTTCTGTTATTTATTTTACGCACTTTAAATATCGGGACACGTATACAAGGTTTTGACATATCATATCGACACATCTATATATATTATTTGGAATCACCATAGACACTCTATATGCAGTAATGATCGAGTTCTCTATACAGGGTTGAGGTAGATTCTATAATAATATATATACTTTGAGTTGTGATCGAGTCTGAGACATGTACACGGGTCACGATACGTATTAATTAATTCAAATATTATATATTAAACTATATATGAATGATTGCACTGTCAACTGTGGACTATCGACTGTGGACTAATAATATTGGACAATTAAAATGAATTAAAATATTGAATATAACATATGAAACTAAACAATTCTTCAAGTTTGCCACTTGATTTCGTCTTAAACCTCATTTGTATCTTCACGATTACATTCTGCGTTCAAACCTTTCATGATTCTTGAAAACACCTCAATCGATAGGATGAATCAACCGCACTTCATCTACGGAAGGAAAGATTTATGCATATAGTTATGCACCTGAGAAACTCTCGGCAATTGAGTAAAAGTTCAACACATAGCCGCGTCAGATCCTTTGGCATTTATTAACAAAAACAACTTTGCGATCCCTTTTCAAAATTAGCCAATTTTGTCACAGCTCCAACAAGTCAACTTCGACTTTTCGTACGAAACAACCTTATTATAATGTTTATATATACGCGTGCTCTTTTATTGTTACCAGGTAACCTTTCATATTCCATCATATTACCATCAGCGTTTAATCATCTAAAAACACAATTCTCCTGAAACCACCTCGGATTAATAACCGATGATTCAGATATCATAGCATTAAATGCAGAGGAAACGGAAAAATGGTAGATGGTCTAAACGGACAAAAGTTTGATGATAAAGAAAGGAGTGTTAGGAACGCTCGATAGAAAATTGGGTATTGAAAAACATATTGAGTTACCCATGAAGGAGACCAAGGACAAATACAAGGACCAAATCCTATATTCAAAGGATTCAGGTAATTCTGGATCCGTTGAAATCTTTAGAGAATAT
The DNA here is from genome assembly GCF_046630445.1 of Rutidosis leptorrhynchoides. NCBI lineage: Eukaryota > Viridiplantae > Streptophyta > Magnoliopsida > Asterales > Asteraceae > Rutidosis > Rutidosis leptorrhynchoides. The sequence continues at coordinate 556,811,023 of NC_092336.1, read as the reverse complement.
CTTGCTCCGAAGTCATGTTAAAATCTTGCGGAAAATCTTTCTCCATCAACCGTCGAACTTAGAAATTCCAAAATATCATCATCAATATCTTTGATATTTCTGAGGATATTTTCATAAATATTCTCGTCCGAAATTATATACCTCTTCGTGCTTCCTGTGTATCAATATATTGGAAACATTCAATAGAAAATATAGTACCGAAAAGCAGATTATGCGAAACTATGAAGAAAGCCGTGGATAAATCACAAAGAATAAGTTTGACTTCAAAGAATCCAAATAATTCAATGTCTGCTAAAGTCTATAGTGAATAACTTGCTCCTTACTCTAAACCCTTGCAGACAATAGTTTCTATCATCCTCTGATCTTAGATATTCTGAGATATTATCGTACCTTTCATTATAAATATCCTCCATATTTCTGGAGATATTTTTATAACTATTCTTATCTGAAATCATTAATCTTTTCGTGCTATCAGTATTACATCATATAGAAACTATAGTTTCTATATTCTGTAAATTTTCAAGCTTAAAATATGAATGTTATTGTAGTAATGATGGGAACTGATGCATGAGTTAGTATAATATAATGACACTTGATCAACGTGATTATATTACAGTAAGTCATGCTGAGTTTCTAAATGAAACGTGATGATTCACAGATCATAACGTCATCATGTGCCATGTTACATAACTCTTTCATCCTACTTAACTCCGTAACAAATCAAGAAAATGTATTCTTGATGGTTCTATCTTCCGTGATGTTGATAAATTTGAAAATCAAATCGTGCTATCACGTTCCTTCATGCTTAGAACATTATAATCATTCGAAACTCTATATCTATAAATTCTGGACCATTATTCGCTTGACTTGAAGTCGGGAAGAGAAAACAAAAGCATAGAGCTTTGAAATATAAGGGAGAATATAAAGTCCGATAACAACACATAAATTACAAACCGTGTATATCAATGTTTATCGCAACATAAAGACACGGGAGAATTAAAAACATTATAATCCCGAGGGCGAAGTAGAAGAAAGCAGATTCCTCTGGTGGAAGTTGGAAAAGGAGAATGATTGTTGCGATAGTAAGGATGAGGACAAGGATCAGAACTGGATTAATCATTTTCAGAATCTTTTGGATGTATGAACTAAGAAAGAAAGTATAAGAATGGTGAGAATAATGGAAAGGAAGAGCTTAATTTATACTGGAAATATCAGACGTAGTAATCGGGGCAGATCACTGTATTTAATTAAAGAGATCTTAATTTCCATAAATCCCGAAGAATCAGATTTTATAGATCTTCAAGATTTTCTTTAAATCCCTTAAATTCCGGAATTCAACCAAGGCAATGTCAAAAGTTAAGACGCGCCTTATTTTCTAAATTCAAACCTGACTACGTCAAAAGTTAAAAACAAATCTTTGTTTCTCATTTCATCCTTTTGTGAATAGCTTCATTTGCACTCTTCGAATAATCGAATTATTTTTATCCATATTACTCAATGATGATAAAACTCAAGTTATCAACTCATATTCGTCAGGAAAACATATTTATTGTTAGCTATGACGACCTCACTCAAATTTCGGGACGAAATTTCTTTAACGGGTAGGTACTGTGATGACCCGGGAATTTTCGACCAAATTTAAACATAATCTTATATGATTCGACTCGATAAGCAAAGTCTATTAAACCAAGTCTCATTATGTTTGAACTATTTCATGATAACATTTGACCTTTAACTATTTCCGACGATTCACGAACCTTTAATTGTAACTAAGAATGTAAATATAAATAATTATATATAAAACTAATTATATTAGTATTAATGAACTATTAAGTAATTTTGTTATTATAAAAGATAACATTTAATAACTAAAGATTTTCATTTTGAATATATATAGTATATTGTATATAAATGATTCAAACATATTTTACCAACGTTATCAAAATATTAAATGTACAATGTTATACTTTGTAGTTAATTGTTTAATATACATAATTAATCATCTACTCAACATTTAAAACATGATTTTATATATATGGTAGTATACATATATACATAAATATAACTATATATATATGATTTTATACATAATTATTATATTATGTATATGTAGAAATTTATATTTATAATATATCTATGATGAAATAATGTACTATTTTAATAAATATATATAATACTTACATATATAAAAAATTTATATTTTTCATAATTACATACATAAGTATAATATAATTAGTATGTAAATAAATATTATAATATATTTATATTAAAATGCATAAATATATAATATTCAGTATATGTTACAATACATATTACATAATTATTAAATATTACATAATAATAGATGATATTAATAAATTAAATTTAAATACAAATATAGTTGTTGTAGTAATGTTATTTGTATCGTCAAATATCAATATTTGTATTCATAATATCACTTTATATCATATAAAGATGAAATTGGATGTATAAATTAGATTATTATTACTAATATTATTATTATCGATAAAATATTAATATTATCATAATTAGTATGGTATTATTATTATTATTATTATTATATTATTATTATCATTTTTACAATTATTATTATCATTAATATTATATTTATCATTATTATTAATTTTATTAATATTATTAGATATTAATAGTATTGTTATTATATATTATTATTATTAATTAAAAAAAAACAGTAGGGATCTATATTATACGCGTGACCTCTGTATCCTTTATCTCTATTATTATTATTTTTTTTGTTTCTTTCCTGCTCCCAACTCGTGAACCTGTGTTGACATTTTCTCCATTTTTTATCAACCGATCTCTATTATTACAACATGATTATGTATAATTGCAAATCAAATAAAAAGGAAATCCAATGGGATTAAAGAGCACAGCGATATTTTTTTTTTCTTCTTCTCTGCACGTTCCAATTTTTTTTTTCTCTTAATTCAATTTCGAATAAAGTTTCAAAATCTAAAAATGCAGAAAGGTTAGAAATCTTTCTTTGAATCTATCTGCAAAATCTCAACTCTCAAATCTTTATATCGATCTTGAATTTTGAAGTCAAAGTTTAGTTTAAAAAAAGTCAACAATTGTTCTTGAGACAAATTCGCGTTCGTGTATATGTTTCTGATCAAATTGACGATTCCAGTAGTTTTTATACATGTTTAGAAAACTATTTCGTGTTATAAACATTATCTATAATGTTATCTATTACGAAATCAATTTTTTTTGTTTTGTTCCAAGAACCGACGCTGCAGTAGGCCTTTAGTATTTTTTTTTTATTATTTTAGAACCCAAATTATTATTTTTTCTGTAATGTTTTGAAGCTTTAAAGGGAACCCCGATTTTTTTTTTTTTTTTTTTTTTGGTTATTGATGTTTTGTTGAATCCATGAGACTTGTGGAGAAGAAGAGGAATAGAAGAAAAACAGTTTATATATAAAATTTAAATTCGATATTAGTACAGAGAATCAGAATTGGTGGGATGGTCGAGAGTGTTTGCGTGTGAGCATGTGGTCACGAGATCGAGTCCAGAGGACGGTAGTTTCTTTCTTTTTTTTTTGAAACTCTTTTCATGTGAGGTAGTTTTCTTTTCTAATTTTATTATTGTTATTATATATTAATTATTATTAGTATTATTATTATTATTGTGATTGTTTTGATTGTTATTGTTATTGTTATTATTAGTATCATACTTGTTATCATATTTGAAAGTATTATAGACATTACTATTATTATTATGATAGGTATTAATAATATTATTATTAGTAATAAACTTATCATTTTAGTATTTTATCATCATTAGGATTATGATTATGATTATCATTATTATTATTATGAAGGAAATAAAAATATATTATTATCATCAATATTAGAATTTGTACCGGTTTATAAATAATAGTATCATCAGTACATTTACAATTAATAATATCATATTTATCAGTATCATCATTAATATTTACTAGTATTATTATGATTATCATTTATCATTTTATAAATATTAGAACCCTTATTATTAACATAAGTATGGTATTAGTATTAATATTATTTTAGAGTTATTATTATTAGTATCATTAACAGTTGGTATCAGAGCGGTGGTCTTAGCGAACCAGGTTTTGCATTAGTGAGTTATAGTCCCACTTTTAAAATCTAATATTTTTGGGATGAGAATACATGCAGGTTTTATAAATGATTTACAAAATAGACACAAGTACGTGAAACTACATTCTATGGTTGAATTATCGAAATCGAATATGCCCCTTTTTATTAAAGTCTGGTAATCTAAGAATTAGGGAACAGACACCCTAATTGACGCGAATCCTAAAGATAGATCTATCGGGCCCAACAAGCCCCATCCAAAGTACCGGATGTTTTAGTACTTCGAAATTTATATCATGTCCGAAGGAGGATCCCGGAATGATGGGGATATTCTTATATATACATATTGTTAATGTCGGTTACCAGGTGTTCAATCCATATGAATGATATTTTTGTCTCTATGCATGGGACGTATGTTTATGAGAAATGGAAATCTGAAATCTTGTGGTCTATTAAAATGATGGAAACGATTGTTTAAGTTAAACTAATGAACTCACCAACCTTTTGGTTGACACTTTAAAGCATGTTTATTCTCAGGTACGAAAGAAATCTTCCGCTGTGTATTTGCTCATTTTATAGATATTACTTGGAGTCATTCATGGCATATTTCAAAAGACGTTGCATTCGAGTCGTCGAGTTCATCAAGATTATTATCAAGTCAATTATAGTTGGATATATTATGAAATGGTATGCATGCCTGTCAACTTTCGATGTAATGAAAGTTTGTCTTTTCAAAAACGAATGCAATGTTTGTAAAATGTATCATATATATGAGACGTTTTTCAAAGACTGCATTCATTTTTAAACAAACCATAACCTTTATTTCATCAATAAAGGTTTAAAAAGCTTTACGTAGATTATCAAATAATGATAATCTAATATATCCTGTTTACACACGACCATTACATAATGGTTTACAATACAAATATGTTACAACAAAATAAGTTTCTTGAATGCAGTTTTTACACAATATCATACAAGCATGGACTCCAAATCTTGTCCTTATTTAAGTATGCGACAGCGGAAGCTCTTAATAATCACCTGAGAATAAACATGCTTAAAACGTCAACAAAAATGTTGGTGAGTTATAGGTTTAACCTATATATATCAAATCGTAACAATAGACCACAAGATTTCATATTTCAATACACATCCCATACATAGAGATAAAAATCATTCATATGGTGAACACCTGGTAACCGACAATAACAAGATGCATATATAAGAATATCCCCATCATTCCGGGACACCCTTCGGATATGATATAAATTTCGAAGTACTAAAGCATCCGGTACTTTGGATGGGGTTTGTTAGGCCCAATAGATCTATCTTTAGGATTCGCGTCAATTAGGGTGTCTGTTCCCTAATTCTTAGATTACCAGACTTAATAAAAAGGGGCATATTCGATTTCGATAATTCAACCATAGAATGTAGTTTCACGTACTTGTGTCTATTTTGTAAATCATTTATAAAACCTGCATGTATTCTCATCCCAAAAATATTAGATTTTAAAAGTGGGACTATAACTCACTTTCACAGATTTTTACTTCGTCGGGAAGTAAGACTTGGCCACTGGTTGATTCACGAACCTATAACAATATATACATATATATCAAAGTATGTTCAAAATATATTTACAACACTTTTAATATATTTTGATGTTTTAAGTTTATTAAGTCAGCTGTCCTCGTTAGTAACCTACAACTAGTTGTCCACAGTTAGATGTACAGAAATAAATCGATAAATATTATCTTGAATCAATCCACGACCCAGTGTATACGTATCTCAGTATTGATCACAACTCAAACTATATATATTTTGGAATCAACCTCAACCCTGTATAGCTAACTCCAACATTCACATATAGAGTGTCTATGGTTGTTCCGAAATATATATAGATGTGTCGACATGATAGGTCGAAACATTGTATACGTGTCTATGGTATCTCAAGATTACATAATATATAATACAAGTTGATTAAGTTATGGTTGGAATAGATTTGTTACCAATTTTCACGTAGCTAAAATGAGAAAAATTATCCAATCTTGTTTTACCCATAACTTCTTCATTTTAAATCCGTTTTGAGTGAATCAAATTGCTATGGTTTCATATTGAACTCTATTTTATGAATCTAAACAAAAAAAGTATAGGTTTCTAGTCGGAAAAATAAGTTACAAGTCGTTTTTGTAAAGGTAGTCATTTCAGTCGAAAGAACGACGTCTAGATGACCATTTTAGAAAACATACTTCCACTTTGAGTTTAACCATAATTTTTGGATATAGTTTCATGTTCATAATAAAAATCATTTTCTCAGAATAACAACTTTTAAATCAAAGTTTATCATAGTTTTTAATTAACTAACCCAAAACAGCCCGCGGTGTTACTAAGACGGCGTAAATCCGGTTTTACGGTGTTTTTCGTGTTTCCAGGTTTTAAATCATTAAGTTAGCATATCATATAGATATAGAACATGTGTTTAGTTGATTTTAAAAGTCAAGTTAGAAGGATTAACTTTTGTTTGCGAAATAGTTTAGAATTAACTAAACTATGTTCTAGTGATTACAAGTTTAAACCTTCGAATAAGATAGCTTTATATGTATGAATCGAATGATGTTATGAACATCATTACTACCTTAAGTTCCTTGGATGAACCTACTGGAAAAGAGAAAAATGGATCTAGCTTCAATGGATCCTTGGATGGCTCAAAGTTCTTGAAGCAAAATCATGACACGAAAACAAGTTCAAGTAAGATCATCACTTGAAATAAGATTGTTATAGTTATAGAAATTGAACCAAAGTTTGAATATGATTATTACCTTGTATTAGAATGATAACCTACTGTAAGAAACAAAGATTTCTTGAGGTTGGATGATCACCTTACAAGATTGGAAGTGAGCTAGCAAACTTGAAAGTATTCTTGATTTTATGAAACTAGAACTTTTGGAATTTATGAAGAACACTTAGAACTTGAAGATAGAACTTGAGAGAGTTCAATTAGATGAAGAAAATTGAAGAATGAAAGTGTTTGTAGGTGTTTTTGGTCGTTGGTGTATGGATTAGATATAAAGGATATGTAATTTTGTTTTCATGTAAATAAGTCATGAATGATTACTCATATTTTTGTAATCTTATGAGATATTTCATGCTAGTTGCCAAATGATGGTTCCCACATGTGTTAGGTGACTCACATGGGCTGCTAAGAGCTGATCATTGGAGTGTATATACCAATAGTACATACATCTAAAAGCTGTGTATTGTACGAGTACGAATACGGGTGCATACGAGTAGAATTGTTGATGAAACTGAACGAGAATGTAATTGTAAGCATTTTTGTTAAGTAGAAGTATTTTGATAAGTGTATTGAAGTCTTTCAAAAGTGTATAAATACATATTAAAACACTACATGTATATACATTTTAACTGAGTCGTTAAGTCATCGTTAGTCGTTACATGTAAGTGTTGTTTTGAAACCTTTAGGTTAACGATCTTGTTAAATGTTGTTAACCCAATGTTTATAATAACAAAAGAGATTTTAAATTATTATATTATCATGATATTATGATGTACGAATATCTCTTAATATGATATATATACATTAAATGTCGTTACAACGATAAACGTTACATATATGTCTCGTTTCAAAATCATTAAGTTAGTAGTCTTGTTTTTACATATGTAGTTCATTGTTAATATAATTAATGATATGTTTACTTATCATAATATCATGTTAACTATATATATAACCATATATATGTCATCATATAGTTTTTTTTTTACAAGTTTTAACGTTCGTGAATCACCGGTCAACTTGGGTGGTCAATTGTCTATATGAAATCTATTTCAATTAATCAAGTCTTAACAAGTTTGATTGCTTAACATGTTGGAAACATTTAATCATGTAAACATCAATCTCAATTAATATATATAAACATGGAAAAGTTCGGGTCACTACAGTACCTACCCGTTAAATAAATTTCGTCCCGAAATTTTAAGCTGTTGAAGGTGTTGACGAATCTTCTGGAAATAGATGCGGGTATTTCATCTTCATCTGATCTTCACGCTCCCAGGTGAACTCGGGTCCTCTACGAGCATTCCATCGAACCTTAACAATTGGTATCTTGTTTTGCTTAAGTCTTTTAACCTCACGATCCATTATTTCGACGGGTTCTTCGATGAATTGGAGTTTTTCGTTGATTTGGATTTCATCTAACGGAATAGTGAGATCTTCTTTAGCAAAACATTTCTTCAAATTCGAGACGTGGAAAGTGTTATGTACAGCCGCGAGTTGTTGAGGTAACTCAAGTCGGTAAGCTACTGGTCCGACACGATCAATAATCTTGAATGGTCCAATATACCTTGGATTTAATTTCCCTCGTTTACCAAATCGAACAACGCCTTTCCAAGGTGAAACTTTAAGCATGACCATCTCTCCAATTTCAAATTCTATATCTTTTCTTTTAATGTCAGCGTAGCTCTTTTGTCGACTTTGGGCGGTTTTCAACCGTTGTTGAATTTGGATGATCTTCTCGGTAGTTTCTTGTATAATCTCCGGACCCGTAATCTGTCTATCCCCCACCTCACTCCAACAAATCGGAGACCTGCACTTTCTACCATAAAGTGCTTCAAACGGCGCCATCTCAATGCTTGAATGGTAGCTGTTGTTGTAGGAAAATTCTGCTAACGGTAGATGTCGATCCCAACTGTTTCCGAAATCAATAACACATGCTCGTAGCATGTCTTCAAGCGTTTGTATCGTCCTTTCGCTCTGCCCATCAGTTTGTGGATGATAGGCAGTACTCATGTCTAGACGAGTTCCTAATGCTTGCTGTAATGTCTGCCAGAATCTTGAAATAAATCTGCCATCCCTATCAGAGATAATAGAGATTGGTATTCCATGTCTGGAGACGACTTCCTTCAAATACAGTCGTGCTAACTTCTCCATCTTGTCATCTTCTCTTATTGGTAGGAAGTGTGCTGATTTGGTGAGACGATCAACTATTACCCAAATAGTATCAAAACCACTTGCAGTCCTTGGCAATTTAGTGATGAAATCCATGGTAATGTTTTCCCATTTCCATTCCGGGATTTCGGGTTGTTGAAGTAAACCTGATGGTTTCTGATGCTCAGCTTTGACCTTAGAACACGTCAAACATTCTCCTACGTATTTAGCAACATCGGCTTTCATACCCGGCCACCAAAAATGTTTCTTGAGATCCTTGTACATCTTCCCCGTTCCAGGATGTATTGAGTATCTGGTTTTATGAGCTTCTCTAAGTACCATTTCTCTCATATCTCCAAATTTTGGTACCCAAATCCTTTCAGCCCTATACCGGGTTCCGTCTTCCCGAATATTAAGATGTTTCTCCGATCCTTTGGGTATTTCATCCTTTAAATTTCCCTCTTTTAAAACTCCTTGTTGCGCCTCCTTTATTTGAGTAGTAATGTTATTATGAATCATTATATTCATAGATTTTACTCGAATGGGTTCTCTATCCTTCCTGCTCAAGGCATCGGCTACCACATTTGCCTTCCCCGGGTGGTAACGAATCTCAAAATCGTAATCATTCAATAATTCAATCCACCTACGCTGCCTCATATTCAGTTGTTTCTGATTAAATATGTGTTGAAGACTTTTGTGGTCGGTATATATAATACTTTTGACCCCATATAAGTAGTGCCTCCAAGTCTTTAATGCAAAAACAACCGCGCCTAATTCCAAATCATGCGTCGTATAATTTTGTTCGTGAATCTTCAATTGTCTAGACGCATAAGCAATCACCTTCGTTCGTTGCATTAATACACAACCGAGACCTTGCTTTGATGCGTCACAATAAATCACAAAATCATCATTCCCTTCAGGCAATGACAATATAGGTGCCGTAGTTAGCTTTTTCTTCAATAACTGAAACGCTTTCTCTTGTTCATCATTCCATTCAAATTTCTTCCCTTTATGCGTTAATGCAGTCAAGGGTTTTGCTATTCTGGAAAAGTCTTGGATGAACCTTCTGTAGTAACCAGCTAGTCCTAAAAACTGGCGTATGTGTTTCGGAGTTTTCGGGGTTTCCCACTTTTCAACAGTTTCTATCTTTGCCGGATCCACCTTAATACCTTCTTTGTTCACTATGTGACCGAGGAATTGAACTTCTTCCAACCAAAATGCACACTTTGAAAACTTAGCGTACAATTCTTCCTTCCTCAATACTTCTAACACTTTTCTCAAATGTTCACCGTGTTCTTGGTCATTCTTTGAGTAAATAAGTATGTCATCAATGAAAACAATGACAAACTTGTCAAGGTATGGTCCACACACTCGGTTCATAAGGTCCATGAACACAGCTGGTGCATTAGTTAAACCAAACGGCATGACCATAAACTCGTAATGACCGTAACGTGTTCTGAAAGCAGTCTTTGGAATATCATCTTCTTTCACCCGCATTTGATGATACCCGGAACGTAAGTCAATCTTTGAATAAACAGACGAGCCTTGTAGTTGATCAAATAAGTCGTCGATTCTCGGTAGTGGGTAGCGGTTCTTGATGGTAAGTTTGTTCAACTCTCGGTAGTCGATACACAACCTGAATGTACCATCTTTCTTCTTGACAAACAAAACAGGAGCTCCCCACGGTGATGTGCTTGGTCGAATGAAACCACGCTCTAAAAGTTCTTGTAATTGGCTTTGCAGTTCTTTCATCTCGCTGGGTGCGAGTCTGTAAGGAGCACGAGCTATTGGTGCAGCTCCTGGCACAAGATCTATTTGAAATTCAACGGATCGATGTGGGGGTAATCCCGGTAATTCTTTCGGAAATACATCGGGAAATTCTTTTGCAATGGGAACATCATTGATGCTCTTTTCTTCAGTTTGTACTTTCTCGACGTGTGCTAAAACAGCATAGCAACCTTTTCTTATTAGTTTTTGTGCCTTCAAATTACTAATAAGATGTAGCTTCGTGTTGCCCTTTTCTCCGTACACCATTAAGGGTTTTCCTTTTTCTCGTATAATGCGAATTGCATTTTTGTAACAAACGATCTCCGCTTTCACTTCTTTCAACCAGTCCATACCGATTATCACATCAAAACTCCCTAACTCTACTGGTATCAAATCAATCTTAAATGTTTCGCTAACCAGTTTAATTTCTCGATTCCGACATATATTATCTGCTGAAATTAATTTACCATTTGCTAATTCGAGTAAAAATTTACTATCCAAAGGCGTCAATGGACAACTTAATTTAGCACAAAAATATTATTTGGTAACATATAAATTATTTATTAATAATTATATACTTATGATTTTATAATTATAATTAATTATAATATATTTAATATTTATAATTAATTATTATTATATTATATATTAAATATTATAAATATGAAATATTTATAAATTTGTTATATATATATTAATTTATCAATATATTGGGGTAATAATAATTAATTGTAATAATGGTTATATAATTCTTGATATTTATTATATGTATATGAATCAAGTGCTTAATGTTATAATGATAACGAGAATTGCCATATCAATTACCGGGAATCAGCAAATCTGAATTGTGAGTCTCGCAACGTTTCCACATCAACAGTTATATGTATCCATATAACATTTATCTCTTAGAACTATGATCTTTCATTCTGAAATTCTGAAAAGCACCCAGTCTGCGAATTAATGCTCTGAATTTTGAAAAGTTGAATGAAGCAACAAAAACTGTAAATGACCTCAACAGCCAAAAGTTGATGATAAAGAATTGTATGTTGGCAAAGCTCAGAAAAAGTTTAAAACTGAAAAACTGATTGAGCAAACTACGAAGGAGTCTCTGAACAAATCACAAGGACTAAACTTGTACATTAAGAATCCTGATGATTCTGTTTCTGATGAAATATTTAGCGAATATCTTGCTCCTTAAATGCTCTAAATCATCGTGAATGAATTTTTTTCATCACAATTTGATTCTAAAATTCTATAATATCATCGAATCTTTCATTATAAATATCCTCGATATTTCTGAAAATATTTTCATAACTATTCTTATCTGAAATCATTTATCTCTTCGCGTTGTCAGTGTTATATCATATAAGAAACTGTTTAGTTTCTATATTCTGTAAACTTTCTAGTTTAAACTATGAATATTTTTGAAGTAGTGTTGGGAACTGATGCATGAGTTAGTATAATATAATGACACTTGATCAACGTGATTATATTACAGTAAGTCATGCTGAGTTTCTAATGGAACGTGATGATTCACAGATCAAAACGTCATCATGTGCCATGTTACACGACTCTTACATTCTATCTAACCTCTAAACATATCAAGAACATATTATCTTGATAGTTCTATCTTTTTCCTTGAATTCCGAAAATCCACCATGACTATGTCAAAAGTTAAGACGAAACTTTTTACTCTTTTGTGATAGCTTCACTCGTACGCTTCGCATGATCGAATAGTTTTATCTATATTAATCAATAATGATAAAACTCTATTTATCAACTCATATTCGTCATGAAAACATTTTTATTGTTAGCCATGACGACCTCACTCAAATTTCGGGACGAAATTTCTTTAACAGGTAGGTACTGTAGTGACCCGGAAAATTTCGACTAATTTTGAACCAAACTCTCGATACGATTTAATATCTTTGACACGATAAGCAAAGTCTGTTAGGTTGTGTCTCAAAAATTTTGAACTTTTCATATATTTATTTGACCTTCGACTGCTCTCGACGATTCACGAATAATTAATTGTAAATAGATATGTGTGTATGTATATATAAATAATAATTCGAAATAAAATTTGATGTATTATATGTTGTTGTTATTAAAAATTAATAAGATAAAAATAGGATATTATAATGATTATTATTTAAAATATATCTATATATATAAATAAAGTATATTAAAAATGATTGTAATACTCGTTAGACGCTTCGATTATTAATTAGAGAAACTTAAATCAAACTTATGTGATTTAAAATAAACGGTAATCCGAAAATGAGTTCTATAAATTTTAGGCTTACTAAAAATGTATTTAGGATCTAGTTATTTAATTTTAACACTTTTTATATTTCACCCATAAATGAGAGGGACAGTTGATGTAATTTTTATTTAATAAATTAAGGATCGAATTTTATACCATAATGACCAAAATAAATAAAACTATTTAATTTAAAATTTTGAGATTTTTCCGAAGACTTTTATCCGTCACTAATTATCAATGGGACACGATATATTATCCATATTAAAATCGTTTTAAGTAACAATCGAGTTAATAATGAAAATGTAAATTTAAATATGCAAGTTAATATGTATCATATGAATTATTTACTTATACTACATCATGATCAATAAATAAATAATAATTGATGAGATAAAATAGATATGTGGTATCTATATGACTTAGTGATCAAAATTAAATAAATACTAAAAATATTGAGATTTTTAAATAGATGTGAAGTTACTAATTGAAAAGGGTCAAGCCCATGTTGTCAAGACGTAAGTTTTTTGGTTTCATATTATCGTGATTTCGTGATTTTCGCAATTGAACGCGTCATTATTATATACTATCTATAGTCATTATATAAATATCCCATCTATTCTATCACCATAATATTATATTGTCAAAGATAAAACTTTAAAATAATCACAATAATAAAGCTAGAAGAAAAGGCCAATGAATCCAGCTATAATCCATAACCAACCTAATCACATCCCCTTTTTATTCCGGACCCATCTATAGTTAATACATGACTTTTTGCTCGGCATATTTGTGTACCTCTAATTCATCTTTTATACTATTTTTTTTATATAAAGTGCATATATAAATATAAGGTATATGTACACCAACAACAAATATAGCCAACAATCTAATGAACTAAGAATCCATTCAATCAAAGAAATCAGAGAGAGTCCAGGAGACGACGAGATGCCTACGAGAACACTTAACCCTTACACGTTGGCCTTCGGTTCCATGCGAGTTCGTTTTGAAGGTTGTACGTTTGAGAAACAAAATGATCAGTCATGAAGTTAATATTAATTATTTTGTTTTAAACCTCTAACACCTCCGGCCACCAACTCCGACGAACCACCATCTTAAACCCATGAAGAACCACCATTAACGCCACCCTTTACAACCACCATGGTGTCACCATCTCTTTTCTTTGTTTCTGTTTCTTGTGCGCCAACATCACTACCTTCTTTATATTTTTTTTCCAATCGATCACAACCATGAACAAACCATTACCTTATTATTTTCTTCTTCCATTGTGAGCTATCATGTTCATCCTCACCACCGAGAACCCAGAACCCACAATTACGTTACACCACCTTCAACAACAAAAAAAGTTTCGGTTAGGTGTCACGTAAGCTGTGACGTAGTAGGTCACCTCCAAGTATTCATGGATTGACTCGGTCGACTTCAAGTCTAAGGGTTAACCGGCTTCCTATTCAACTAGGGTAAGTCTACTTTTTGAAACATTTAAATTTCGTATCTTGAATAAAAGAGACTAGCTAGCCTAATAAAGTTATCGAGCAAAATACATTAATGAATAATTATAATGCAAATTGTAGAATATATTAATCATCAAATTAAATGTAGATCTTAATACCAAAAGGTATACATCTTAAATGTACGTAAAAAAAATTCATCATGTTTAGGTTTGAGTTTTGTCATACTATCATCGACTAATTTTAAACTTAAGAATGTTTCAAACGAGAGCGTTTAGAGACTAGATTTGTCATTGAGATAAATAAAAGTGTTGTATGATAATGATCATTTAAAACTTAACATGTACGAATATAATGAAGGAAATGAAACCATGATTTTATGTAAATAATAAAAATGAAGGAGACGATGAATAGTTCTGGGTTTAGTTTTTGAAGAAGATGGAAACTGAAAATATGTTAAAAGAATTTAAAATCCTAAATGAATCAGAAAGTAAGCAATGGTTCAATGGTTAGGGTGTTATCAGGTTAATAAGAGGTCCTGAGTTCGAATCTAGGCCACTGCAAAAAAATTTTTCTAAATAACAAAAGAAGCTGTTGGGTTTATTAATAAATTGAACTAGTCCATCTAGAGCGGGCTTCTTGATCAAGTGGGTTAATTAAAATGGTGATGGATCGAATTAGTATTGGGCCAATTAGATTTGAAGATGGACTTGATATTTAGGCCTGTTATAAATAGAATTGGATTAGGGATAAATAGATTTAAGGAAGTAATTAAATCAGAAAATCGAAATAGCTTACATGGTTAGGGGTGATTGTGGTTAAACGAGAGGTCGTGGGTTCGAACCCCGGTTGTGACATAATTTTTTTAGAAATAGAAGAAGAAAGGGAAAACAGGAAGAAAAGGGGGTTATATAAATATAAGAATCATATTAATTAGAAAATAAAACAGACAGAGCTTTGGTTAAGGATGTTATCGGGTTAGCGGGATGTCGCGGGTTTAAGCCTGGACTTGGGTATTTTTTTTTTTTGGACTACTTCTTTGAGGTAGTTTACTTATTATTATTATTATTATTATTATTATTATTATTATTATTATTATTATTATTATTATTATTATTATTATTATTATTATTATTATTATTATCATCATCATCATCATCATCATCATCATTTTTATGTAAGTAGTATTATTATTGAAACTAATTAATTTTTTTTATATATAAATTATCATTTTTATTATTAGAACTATCATTATTATTATTATTATTAGAATTATCATTATTTTTATCATTATTATTTTTATTATCATTTTTATTATTTCTAACACTAATATTATTATTATTTTTATCATTATTATTATTAGTATTATTAATATATCAAATAAAGATTTTTTATATAAAAATATATTATTTACATAAAACATAACTATATTAATATGTTTGTAATAAATATTAATTATCTATTTAATGTATAAAAAAATATAGTTAATTTAGTTATTAATGAAACGAACAAGTTACTAAAATAACAAATAATAATAATACCTAGATTTGTTCAATTACAATTATATGTGTTAATATATATATATATATAATTGATATAGGTTCGTGAATCCGAGGTCAACCCTGCATTGTTCAGTTTCGTCGTATGAATATTTTTACTACAAAATATTGTAGAGTGAGTTTCATTTGATCCCTTTTTCTCTTTACATTTTTGGGACTGAGAATACATGCGCTGTTTTTTACAACTGCTTTATTAAATGCTTTTGAAATATATTTTGAACTGCGAATACATGAAATGCTTTTATAAATGTTTGACGAGATAGACACAAGCAAAACATTCCTCGAATGAATTATTATGTAGACAGAAGTTCTGCGGATTATTATTGAATTATGTGGACATGATAATTGCCACCATTGAATTATGTGGACATGATAATTGCCACCATTGAATTATGTGGACATGATAATTGCCACCAGTTGATGTGAATGTTATATATCGAGAGAATGATTTTATACACAGGTTATGTGTATGTTATTTTTGTGCACAAGATATGTGTACGGTTACTATGATTTAGGAAAATGGTTTCATACACGAGAAAGATGTACTGTATTTAAAAGATATAGCATGTACATTACAGGTGGGTATAGGATTCGGGCCCATTTGTACCATGCAGCATTTAAATCTTGTGGTCTATCAAAATGATGAATTTTATTTTTTATGATAAACTTATGAACTCACCAACCTTTTGGTTGACACTTGAAAGCATGTTTATTCTCAGGTATGAAAGAAATCTTTCGCTGTGCATTTGCTCATATTAGAGATATTAATTGGAGTCATTCATGACATATTTCAAAAGACGTTGCATTCGAGTCATCGAGTTCATCAAGATTATTATTAAGTCAACTATAGTTGGATGTATTATGAAATGGTATGCATGTCGTCAACTTTCGATGTAAATGAAAGTTTGTCTTTTAAAAACGATTACAAACATTGCATTCGTTTTTGAAAAGACAAACTTTCATTACATCGAAAGTTGACAGGCATGCATACCATTTCATAATATATCCAACTATAATTGACTTGATAATAATCTTGATGAACTCGACGACTCGAATGCAACGTCTTTTGAAATATGCCATGAATGACTCCAAGTAATATCTATAAAATGAGCAAATACACAGCGGAAGATTTCTTTCGTACCTGAGAATAAACATGCTTTAAAGTGTCAACCAAAAGGTTGGTGAGTTCATTAGTTTAACTTAAACAATCGTTTCCATCATTTTAATAGACCACAAGATTTCAGATTTCCATTTCTCATAAACATACGTCCCATGCATAGAGACAAAAATATCATTCATATGGATTGAACACCTGGTAACCGACATTAACAATATGTATATATAAGAATATCCCCATCATTCCGGGATCCTCCTTCGGACATGATATAAATTTCGAAGTACTAAAACATCCGGTACTTTGGATGGGGCTTGTTGGGCCCGATAGATCTATCTTTAGGATTCGCGTCAATTAGGGTGTCTGTTCCCTAATTCTTAGATTACCAGACTTAATAAAAAGGGGCATATTCGACTTCGATAATCCAACCATAGAATGTAGTTTCACGTACTTGTGTCAATTTCGTAAAACAGTTATAAAAGTTGCGCATGTATTCTCAGCCCAAAAATATAAAGGGTAAAAAGGCAAATGAAACTCACGATACTGTATTTTGTAGTAAAAATACATATGACGTCATTGAACAATGCAGGGTTGGCCTCGGATTCACGAACCTATATCAATTGTGTATATATTAATACGTATAATGTAAGTTACAAAATTTCATTTATTAATATGTATTATTTATATATTATAGTTTTGTAGAATTTATTCTAACCTTTATTTTAAAACGTATACTTATATTATATTTTAAGTTATATTTTATCATTCAATATTTCAGTTGGTATCCGAGCGTTGGTCTTAGAGAACCAGAAAATTTGCATTAGTGTGTCTTATCGAGTTTGTTAGGATGCATTAGTGAGTCTGGACTTCGACCGTGTTTTCTTTAAAAATGATTGCTTAACATTTTTGTTGGAAACTATATATTTTTAACATATGAATATTATGTGATATATTAATCTCTTAACGTGTTTGATATTATGTGATAGATGTCTACCTCTAGAACAAGTCCCATTGACTCACCTAATAATAATGAAGAGTCAAATGTAAATTGGAATGATTTGTGGACTGATTCACAAGTTCCCGAAGAGGAACCGGAAGAAGAGTCGGAACCGGAAGAAGAATCGGAACCGGAAGAAGAATCGGAACCGGATGAAGAAATAGAACCGGTGGGGGAAATAATAAAACGGTTAAGTAAAAGAAAATCCTCAACCAACCGACCAAAGTTAATTATGGTCAATGGTGTTTCCGCCAAGGAAGCAAAATATTGGGAGGATTACCAATTCTCCGATGAATCGGATTCCGACGAAAATTCCGATGATGTTATAGAAATTACCCCAACTGAATTTAAAAAGGCAAAAGAAAATAATAAGGGAAAGGGCATAAAAATAGAGAAATCTAATTCCAACCCCGATGAACTTTATATGTATCGTCAACCCCCGAAGTCCTTAAGTTGTAACAATGACCCGGGAACCTCTAAACCACCAGGTTTTTCTAAACCAATGTGGACAACGACGGCTCGTATTAGGGGAACATCATATATCCCTAGAAACTTGGCAAAACGAACCAAAACCGAAGAAGAAGAAACGAGCGAGTCGGAATAAGATAGTTGTATTCGTGTGGTGTAATATATGTAATATAGTGTTCTTATGCTTTATGATATATGTAAAAATTGCTTGTATTAATAAGTATTTTTTTTATGAATCTAACTCTTGTCTATTTTACAGTTTAAAAACACAAAATGGATAGACAACCCAATATTTTAAGAGACCTACCCGGAGACATGATTGATGAAATCTTGTCTAGAGTCGGCCAGAATTCTTCGGCACAACTATTTAAGGCGAGATCAGTTTGTAAGACATTCGAAGAACGTTCCAAGAATGTCTTGGTTTATAAGAGACTTTCGTTTGAAAGATGGGGGATATCACATTGGGAAACCCATAAGTTACGATGTGTTTACTTTGACGCATATATTGCGGGGAACCCAAATGCTATTTTACGCAACGGGTTAAGAAATTATTTTGACTCAATATATCCGAATATTGGACTTCGTGATTTAGAAAAAGCGGCTAACATGCAACATAAAGAAGCATGTTATGCTTACGGATTAGTACTGTTCGCTTCTCACCAAAGTGAGAACAAGAACATCGGGCTACAACTATTAAACAAAACGTTTCCACAAGTGACGGAGTCGGTAATTGGGGTAAGAAATGAGGTTTTTAGATTATTACGGGACTGTTGGACATTACGTAACCCTCGTCCCTTTGATGACGTTACAACACGCTGTCTTATCAACGGCCATAACGGTTATGTTGCACAAGACCAAGGATGGGAAGTAGTCCTAGTAAAACCAGAATGCATGACTTGTTTCTGGACGTATGAATTACGTGTCTTTATTGCCTTTGCTGAACGACTTGTGTACTAGCTAGAATTGTCTTCACAACTATCTTGTATCAAAGTTATTGTGTGCTATATTTCATGCTTTATGTAAAATAAGCGGTATTGTAAGTTTGTAAAATATTGTATAAAAGTTTGAACGCGAAATATTATTATAATCAGTTTTTCATATAGAATTGTAGTAGTTGAATTGTATATTAGCTACTAAGTATGAACTTAACGGGTAGGTACTACCCGAATTTAAACTTATAAAACGCTAATATGAAGAAAAAGCTTTTATAAATGAGTTCATATTATGCTACGAAATACTATTAACTACTCTTAATATTCTGTATGATTAACTTGTTCCATTTAACTATTTTGAAGGAAATGGCACCGACTACTCGACACACCGTGAATATGAATGAAGAGGAATTCCGTACTTTTCTAGCTTCAAACATAGCCGCAGTACAGGCTGCGCTACATACCAACAATAACCTTGGATCTAGCAGTACAGGAAATCGTGTAGGATGCACCTACAAAGAATTCACTGCCTGCAAACCTTTGGAATTTGATGGAACCGAAGGACCGATCGGATTGAAACGGTGGACCGAGAAGGTTGAATCGGTGTTTGCCATAAGTAAGTGTACTGAAGAGGACAAAGTGAAGTACGCTACGCATACCTTCACAGGTTCTGCGTTAACATGGTGGAATACCTATCTAGAGCAAGTGGGACAAGATGATGCGTACGCACTACCGTGGTCAGCATTCAAGCACTTGATGAACGAGAAGTACCGTCCCAGAACCGAGGTCAATAAGCTCAAGACAGAACTTAGAGGGTTACGAACCCAAGGATTTGATATTACCACGTACGAAAGACGATTCACAGAATTGTGCCTATTGTGTCCGGGAGCATTCGAAGATGAGGAAGAGAAGATCGACGCGTTTGTGAAAGGATTACCGGAAAGAATCCAAGAAGATATAAGTTCACACGAGCCCGCCTCCATACAACAGGCATGTAGAATGGCTCACAAACTAGTGAACCAGATTGAAGAAAGAATTAAAGAACAGACTGCTGAAGAGGCCAATGTGAAGCAAGTCAAAAGAAAGTGGGAGGAAAACGGTGATAAGAATCACCAATACAACAACAACAGCAATTACAACAATAATCGCAACAATTATCCCAACAATCGCAACATCAATCGCAACTACAACAAACGGCCCAACAACAACAACAACAACAACAACCACAGCAACTACAACAATCATCCCAACAACAATAATAACCGCAACAACAACAACAATCAGAAGCAACTATGCCAAAGGTGTGAAAAGAATCACTCGGGGTTCTGCACCAAATTTTGCAACAAGTGTAAAAGAAATGGTCATAGCGCGGCGAAGTGTGAGGTCTACGGACCAGGGGTTAATAGAACGAAAGGAACAAATGGTGTCGGAACGAGTAATGGCGGAGCAAGTAGTGTCGGAGCAAGTTATGCCAATGTAGTTTGTTATAAATGTGGAAAACCAGGCCACATTATTAGAAATTGCCCGAACCAGGAGAACACGAATGGACAAGGCCGTGGAAGAGTTTTCAATATTAATGCGGTAGAGGCACAGGAAGACCCGGAGCTTGTTACGGGTACGTTTCTTATTGACAATAAATCTGCTTACGTTTTATTTGATTCGGGTGCGGATAGAAGCTATATGAGTAGAGATTTTTGTGCTAAATTAAGTTGTCCATTGACGCCTTTGGATAGTAAATTTTTACTCGAATTAGCAAATGGTAAATTAATTTCAGCAGATAATATATGTCGGAATCGAGAAATTAAACTGGTTAGCGAAACATTTAAGATTGATTTGATACCAGTAGAGTTAGGGAGTTTTGATGTGATAATCGGTATGGACTGGTTGAAAGAAGTGAAAGCGGAGATCGTTTGTTACAAAAATGCAATTCGCATTATACGAGAAAAAGGAAAACCCTTAATGGTGTACGGAGAAAAGGGCAACACGAAGCTACATCTTATTAGTAATTTGAAGGCACAAAAACTAATAAGAAAAGGTTGCTATGCTGTTCTAGCACACATCGAGAAAGTACAAACTGAAGAAAAGAGCATCAATGATGTTCCCATTGCAAAAGAATTTCCCGATGTATTTCCAAAAGAATTACCCGGATTACCCCCACATCGATCCGTTGAATTTCAAATAGATCTTGTACCAGGAGCTGCACCAATAGCTCGTGCTCCTTACAGACTCGCACCCAGCGAGATGAAAGAACTGCAAAGCCAATTACAAGAACTTTTAGAGCGTGGTTTCATTCAACCAAGCACATCACCGTGGGGAGCTCCTGTTTTGTTTGTCAAGAAGAAAGATGGTACATTCAGGTTGTGTATCGACTACCGAGAGTTGAACAAACTTACCATCAAGAACCGCTACCCACTACCGAGAATCGACGACTTATTTGATCAACTACAAGGCTCGTCTGTTTATTCAAAGATTGACTTACGTTCCGGGTATCATCAAATGAGGGTGAAAGAAGATGATATTCCAAAGACTGCTTTCAGAACACGTTACGGTCATTACGAGTTTATGGTCATGCCGTTTGGTTTAACTAATGCACCAGCTGTGTTCATGGACCTTATGAACCGAGTGTGTGGACCATACCTTGACAAGTTTGTCATTGTTTTCATTGATGACATACTTATTTACTCAAAGAATGACCAAGAACACGGTGAACATTTGAGAAAGGTGTTAGAAGTATTGAGGAAGGAAGAATTGTACGCTAAGTTTTCAAAGTGTGCATTTTGGTTGGAAGAAGTTCAATTCCTCGGTCACATAGTGAACAAAGAAGGTATTAAGGTGGATCCAGCAAAGATAGAAACTGTTGAAAAGTGGGAAACCCCGAAAACTCCGAAACACGTACGCCAGTTTTTAGGACTAGCTGGTTACTACAGAAGGTTCATCCAAGACTTTTCCAGAATAGCAAAACCCTTGACTGCATTAACGAATAAAGGGAAGAAATTTGAATGGAATGATGAACAAGAGAAAGCGTTTCAGTTATTGAAGAAAAAGCTAACTACGGCACCTATATTGTCATTGCCTGAAGGGAATGATGATTTTGTGATTTATTGTGACGCATCAAAGCAAGGTCTCGGTTGTGTATTAATGCAACGAACGAAGGTGATTGCTTATGCGTCTAGACAATTGAAGATTCACGAACAAAATTATACGACGCATGATTTGGAATTAGGCGCGGTTGTTTTTGCATTAAAGACTTGGAGGCACTACTTATATGGGGTCAAAAGTATTATATATACCGACCACAAAAGTCTTCAACACATATTTAATCAGAAACAACTGAATATGAGGCAGCGTAGGTGGATTGAATTATTGAATGATTACGATTTTGAGATTCGTTACCACCCGGGGAAGGCAAATGTGGTAGCCGATGCCTTGAGCAGGAAGGATAGAGAACCCATTCGAGTAAAATCTATGAATATAATGATTCATAATAACATTACTACTCAAATAAAGGAGGCGCAACAAGGAGTTTTAAAAGAGGGAAATTTAAAGGATGAAATACCCAAAGGATCGGAGAAGCATCTTAATATTCGGGAAGACGGAACCCGGTATAGGGCTGAAAGGATTTGGGTACCAAAATTTGGAGATATGAGAGAAATGGTACTTAGAGAAGCTCATAAAACCAGATACTCAATACATCCTGGAACGGGGAAGATGTACAAGGATCTCAAGAAACATTTTTGGTGGCCGGGTATGAAAGCCGATGTTGCTAAATACGTAGGAGAATGTTTGACGTGTTCTAAGGTCAAAGCTGAGCATCAGAAACCATCAGGTCTACTTCAACAACCCGAAATCCCGGAATGGAAATGGGAAAACATTACCATGGATTTCATCACTAAATTGCCAAGGACTGCAAGTGGTTTTGATACTATTTGGGTAATAGTTGATCGTCTCACCAAATCAGCACACTTCCTACCAATAAGAGAAGATGACAAGATGGAGAAGTTAGCACGACTGTATTTGAAGGAAGTCGTCTCCAGACATGGAATACCAATCTCTATTATCTCTGATAGGGATGGCAGATTTATTTCAAGATTCTGGCAGACATTACAGCAAGCATTAGGAACTCGTCTAGACATGAGTACTGCCTATCATCCACAAACTGATGGGCAGAGCGAAAGGACGATACAAACGCTTGAAGACATGCTACGAGCATGTGTTATTGATTTCGGAAACAGTTGGGATCGACATCTACCGTTAGCAGAATTTTCCTACAACAACAGCTACCATTCAAGTATTGAGATGGCGCCATTTGAAGCACTTTATGGTAGAAAGTGCAGGTCTCCGATTTGTTGGAGTGAAGTGGGGGATAGACAGATTACGGGTCCGGAGATTATACAAGAAACTACCGAGAAGATCATCCAAATTCAACAACGGTTGAAAACCGCCCAAAGTCGACAAAAGAGCTACGCTGACATTAAAAGAAAAGATATAGAATTTGAAATTGGAGAGATGGTCATGCTTAAAGTTGCACCTTGGAAAGGCGTTGTTCGATTTGGTAAACGAGGGAAATTAAATCCAAGGTATATTGGACCATTCAAGATTATTGATCGTGTCGGACCAGTAGCTTACCGACTAGAGTTACCTCAACAACTCGCGGCTGTACATAACACTTTCCACGTCTCGAATTTAAAGAAATGTTTTGCTAAAGAAGATCTCACTATTCCGTTAGATGAAATCCAAATCAACGAAAAACTTCAATTCATCGAAGAACCCGTCGAAATAATGGATCGTGAGGTTAAAAGACTTAAGCAAAACAAGATACCAATTGTTAAGGTTCGATGGAATGCTCGTAGAGGACCCGAGTTCACCTGGGAGCGTGAAGATCAGATGAAGAAGAAATACCCGCATCTATTTCCAGAAGATTCGTCAACACCTTCAACAGCTTAAAATTTCGGGACGAAATTTATTTAACGGGTAGGTACTGTAGTGACCCGAACTTTTCCATGTTTATATATATTAATTGAGATTGATATTTACATGATTAAATGTTTCCAACATGTTAAGCAATCAAACTTGTTAAGACTTGATTAATTGAAATAGGTTTCATATAGACAATTGACCACCCAAGTTGACCGGTGATTCACGAACGTTAAAACTTGTAAAAACTATATGATGACATATATATGGTTATATATATAGTTAAAATTATATTATGATAATTAAACATATCATTAAGTATATTAACAATGAACTACATATGTAAAAACAAGACTACTAACTTAATGATTTTGAAACGAGACATATGTGTAACGATTATCGTTGTAACGACATTTAATGTATATATATCATATTAAGAGATATTCGTACATCATAATATCATGATAATATAATAATTTAAAATCTCTTTTGATATTATAAACATTGGGTTAACAACATTTAACAAGATCGTTAACCTAAAGGTTTCAAAACAACATTTACATGTAACGACTAACGATGACTTAACGACTCAGTTAAAATGTATATACATGTAGTGTTTTAATATGTATTTATACACTTTTGAAAGACTTCAATACACTTATCAAAATACTTCTACTTAACAAAAATGCTTACAATTACATCCTCGTTCAGTTTCATCAACAATTCTACTCGTATGCACCCGTATTCGTACTCGTACAATACACAGCTTTTAGATGTATGTACTATTGGTATATACACTCCAATGATCAGCTCTTAGCAGCCCATGTGAGTCACCTAACACATGTGGGAACCATCATTTGGCAACTAGCATGAAATATCTCATAAAATTACAAAAATATGAGTAATCATTCATGACTTATTTACATGAAAACAAAATTACATATCCTTTATATCTAATCCATACACCAACGACCAAAAACACCTACAAACACTTTTATTCTTCAATTTTCTTCATCTAATTGATCTCTCTCAAGTTCTATCTTCAAGTTCTAAGTGTTCTTCATAAATTCCAAAAGTTCTAGTTTCATAAAATCAAGAATACTTTCAAGTTTGCTAGCTCACTTCCAATCTTGTAAGGTGATCATCCAACCTCAAGAAATCTTTGTTTCTTACAGTAGGTTATCATTCTAATACAAGGTAATAATCATATTCAAACTTTGGTTCAATTTCTATAACTATAACAATCTTATTTCAAGTGATGATCTTACTTGAACTTGTTTTCGTGTCATGATTCTGCTTCAAGAACTTCGAGCCATCCAAGGATCCATTGAAGCTAGATCCATTTTTCTCTTTTCCAGTAGGTTTATCCAAGGAAATTAAGGTAGTAATGATGTTCATAACATCATTCGATTCATACATATAAAGCTATCTTATTCGAAGGTTTAAACTTGTAATCACTAGAACATAGTTTAGTTAATTCTAAACTTGTTCGCAAACAAAAGTTAATCCTTCTAACTTGACTTTTAAAATCAACTAAACACATGTTCTATATCTATATGATATGCTAACTTAATGATTTAAAACCTGGAAACACGAAAACACCGTAAAACCGGATTTACGCCGTCGTAGTAACACCGCGGGCTGTTTTGGGTTAGTTAATTAAAAACTATGATAAACTTTGATTTAAAAGTTGTTATTCTGAGAAAATGATTTTTATTATGAACATGAAACTATATCCAAAAATTATGGTTAAACTCAAAGTGAAAGTATGTTTTCTAAAATGGTCATCTAGACGTCGTTCTTTCGACTGAAATGACTACCTTTACAAAAACGACTTGTAACTTATTTTTTCGACTATAAACCTATACTTTTTCTGTTTAGATTCATAAAATAGAGTTCAATATGAAACCATAGCAATTTGATTCACTCAAAACGGATTTAAAATGAAGAAGTTATGGGTAAAACAAGATTGGATAATTTTTCTCATTTTAGCTACGTGAAAATTGGTAACAAATCTATTCCAACCATAACTTAATCAACTTGTATTGTATATTATGTAATCTTGAGATACCATAGACACGTATACAATGTTTCGACCTATCATGTCGACACATCTATATATATTTCGGAACAACCATAGACACTCTATATGTGAATGTTGGAGTTAGCTATACAGGGTTGAGGTTGATTCCAAAATATATATAGTTTGAGTTGTGATCAATACTGAGATACGTATACACTGGGTCGTGGATTGATTCAAGATAATATTTATCGATTTATTTTTCTGTACATCTAACTGTGGACAACTAGTTGTAGGTTACTAACGAGGACAGCTGACTTAATAAACTTAAAACATCAAAATATATTAAAAGTGTTGTAAATATATTTTGAACATACTTTGATATATATGTATATATTGTTATAGGTTCGTGAATCAACCAGTGGCCAAGTCTTACTTCCCGGCGAAGTAAAAATCTCTGAAAGTGAGTTATAGTCCCACTTTTAAAATCTAATATTTTTGGGATGAGAATACATGCAGGTTTTATAAATGATTTACAAAATAGACACAAGTACGTGAAACTACATTCTATGGTTGAATTAACGAAATCGAATATGCCCCTTTTTATTAAGTCTGGTAATCTAAGAATTAGGGAACAGACACCCTAATTGACGCGAATCCTAAAGATAGATCTATTGGGCCTAACAAACCCCATCCAAAGTACCGGATGCTTTAGTACTTCGAAATTTATATCATATCCGAAGGGTGTCCCGGAATGATGGGGATATTCTTATATATGCATCTTGTTATTGTCGGTTACCAGGTGTTCACCATATGAATGATTTTTATCTCTATGTATGGGATGTGTATTGAAATATGAAATCTTGTGGTCTATTGTTACGATTTGATATATATAGGTTAAACCTATAACTCACCAACATTTTTGTTGATGTTTAAAGCATGTTTATTCTCAGGTGAATATTAAGAGCTTCCGCTGTTGCATACTAAAATAAGGACAAGATTTGGAGTCCATGTTTGTATGATATTGTGTAAAAACTGCATTCAAGAAACTGATTTCGATGTAACATATTTGTATTGTAAACCATTATGTAATGGTCGTGTGTAAACAGGATATTTTAGATTATCATTATTTGATAATCTACGTAAAGCTTTTTAAACCTTTATTTATGAAATAAAGGTTATGGTTTGTTTTAAAAATGAATGCAGTCTTTGAAAAACGTCTCATATAGAGGTCAAAACCTCGCAACGAAATCAATTAATATGGAACGTTTTTAATCAATAAGAAATGTCCCGTTCTTATTGATTAAAAACGTTCCATATTACTTGATTTCGTTGCGAGGTTTTGACCTCTATATGAGACGTTTTTCAAAGACTGCATTCATTTTTAAACAAACCATAACCTTTATTTCATCAATAAAGGTTTAAAACGCTTTACGTAGATTATCAAATAATGATAATCTAAAATATCCTGTTTACACACGACCATTACATAATGGTTTACAATACAAATATGTTACAACAAAATAAGTTTCTTGAATGCAGTTTTTACACAATATCATACAAGCATGGACTCCAAATCTTGTCCTTATTTAAGTATGTGACAGCGGAAGCTCTTAATAATCACCTGAGAATAAACATGCTTAAAACGTCAACAAAAATGTTGGTGAGTTATAGGTTTAACCTATATATATCAAATCGTAACAATAGACCACAAGATTTCATATTTCAATACACATCCCATACATAGAGATAAAAATCATTCATATGGTGAACACCTGGTAACCGACAATAACAAGATGCATATATAAGAATATCCCCATCATTCCGGGACACCCTTCGGATATGATATAAATTTCGAAGTACTAAAGCATCCGGTACTTTGGATGGGGTTTGTTAGGCCCAATAGATCTATCTTTAGGATTCGCGTCAATTAGGGTGTCTGTTCCCTAATTCTTAGATTACCAGACTTAATAAAAAGGGGCATATTCGATTTCGATAATTCAACCATAGAATGTAGTTTCACGTACTTGTGTCTATTTTGTAAATCATTTATAAAACCTGCATGTATTCTCATCCCAAAAATATTAGATTTTAAAAGTGGGACTATAACTCACTTTCACAGATTTTTACTTCGTCGGGAAGTAAGACTTGGCCACTGGTTGATTCACGAACCTATAACAATATATACATATATATCAAAGTATGTTCAAAATATATTTACAACACTTTTAATATATTTTGATGTTTTAAGTTTATTAAGTCAGCTGTCCTCGTTAGTAACCTACAACTAGTTGTCCACAGTTAGATGTACAGAAATAAATCGATAAATATTATCTTGAATCAATCCACGACCCAGTGTATACGTATCTCAGTATTGATCACAACTCAAACTATATATATTTTGGAATCAACCTCAACCCTGTATAGCTAACTCCAACATTCACATATAGAGTGTCTATGGTTGTTCCGAAATATATATAGATGTGTCGACATGATAGGTCGAAACATTGTATACGTGTCTATGGTATCTCAAGATTACATAATATATAATACAAGTTGATTAAGTTATGGTTGGAATAGATTTGTTACCAATTTTCACGTAGCTAAAATGAGAAAAATTATCCAATCTTGTTTTACCCATAACTTCTTCATTTTAAATCCGTTTTGAGTGAATCAAATTGCTATGGTTTCATATTGAACTCTATTTTATGAATCTAAACAAAAAAAGTATAGGTTTATAGTCGGAAAAATAAGTTACAAGTCGTTTTTGTAAAGGTAGTCATTTCAGTCGAAAGAACGACGTCTAGATGACCATTTTAGAAAACATACTTCCACTTTGAGTTTAACCATAATTTTTGGATATAGTTTCATGTTCATAATAAAAATCATTTTCTCAGAATAACAACTTTTAAATCAAAGTTTATCATAGTTTTTAATTAACTAACCCAAAACAGCCCGCGGTGTTACTACGACGGCGTAAATCCGGTTTTATGGTGTTTTTCGTGTTTCCAGGTTTTAAATCATTAAGTTAGCATATCATATAGATATAGAACATGTGTTTAGTTGATTTTAAAAGTCAAGTTAGAAGGATTAACTTTTGTTTGCGAACAAGTTTAGAATTAACTAAACTATGTTCTAGTGATTACAAGTTTAAACCTTCGAATAAGATAGCTTTATATGTATGAATTGAATGATGTTATGAACATCATTACTACCTTAAGTTCCTTGGATGAACCTACTGGAAAAGATAAAAATGGATCTAGCTTCAATGGATCCTTGGATGGCTCAAAGTTCTTGAAGCAAAATCATGACACGAAAACAAGTTCAAGTAAGATCATCACTTGAAATAAGATTGTTATAGTTATAGAAATTGAACCAAAGTTTGAATATGATTATTACCTTGTATTAGAATGATAACCTACTGTAAGAAACAAAGATTTCTTGAGGTTGGATGATCACCTTACAAGATTGGAAGTGAGCTAGCAAACTTGAAAGTATTCTTGATTTTATGAAACTAGAACTTTTGGAATTTATGAAGAACACTTAGAACTTGAAGATAGAACTTGAGAGAGTTCAATTAGATGAAGAAAATTGAAGAATGAAAGTGTTTGTAGGTGTTTTTGGTCGTTGGTGTATGGATTAGATATAAAGGATATGTAATTTTGTTTTCATGTAAATAAGTCATGAATGATTACTCATATTTTTGTAATCTTATGAGATATTTCATGCTAGTTGCCAAATGATGGTTCCCACATGTGTTAGGTGACTCACATGGGCTGCTAAGAGCTGATCATTGGAGTGTATATACCAATAGTACATACATCTAAAAGCTGTGTATTGTACGAGTACGAATACGGGTGCATACGAGTAGAATTGTTGATGAAACTGAACGAGAATGTAATTGTAAGCATTTTTGTTAAGTAGAAGTATTTTGATAAGTGTATTGAAGTCTTTCAAAAGTGTATAAATACATATTAAAACACTACATGTATATACATTTTAACTGAGTCGTTAAGTCATCGTTAGTCGTTACATGTAAGTGTTGTTTTGAAACCTTTAGGTTAACGATCTTGTTAAATGTTGTTAACCCAATGTTTATAATAACAAAAGAGATTTTAAATTATTATATTATTATGATATTATGATGTACGAATATCTCTTAATATGATATATATACATTAAATGTCGTTACAACGATAAACGTTACATATATGTCTCGTTTCAAAATCATTAAGTTAGTAGTCTTGTTTTTACATATGTAGTTCATTGTTAATATAATTAATGATATGTTTACTTATCATAATATCATGTTAACTATATATATAACCATATATATGTCATCATATAGTTTTTTACAAGTTTTAACGTTCGTGAATCACCGGTCAACTTGGGTGGTCAATTGTCTATATGAAACCTATTTCAATTAATCAAGTCTTAACAAGTTTGATTGCTTAACATGTTGGAAACATTTAATCATGTAAACATCAATCTCAGTTAATATATATAAACATGGAAAAGTTCGGGTCACTACAGTACCTACCCGTTAAATAAATTTCGCCCCGAAATTTTAAGCTGTTGAAGGTGTTGACGAATCTTCTGGAAATAGATGCGGGTATTTCTTCTTCATCTGATCTTCACGCTCCCAGGTGAACTCGGGTCCTCTACGAGCATTCCATCGAACCTTAACAATTGGTATCTTGTTTTGCTTAAGTCTTTTAACCTCACGATCCATTATTTCGACGGGTTCTTCGATGAATTGAAGTTTTTCGTTGATTTGGATTTCATCTAACGGAATAGTGAGATCTTCTTTAGCAAAACATTTCTTTAAATTCGAGACGTGGAAAGTGTTATGTACAGCCGCGAGTTGTTGAGGTAACTCTAGTCGGTAAGCTACTGGTCCGACACGATCAATAATCTTGAATGGTCCAATATACCTTGGATTTAATTTCCCTCGTTTACCAAATCGAACAACGCCTTTCCAAGGTGCAACTTTAAGCATGACCATCTCTCCAATTTCAAATTCTATATCTTTTCTTTTAATGTCAGCGTAGCTCTTTTGTCGACTTTGGGCGGTTTTCAACCGTTGTTGAATTTGGATGATCTTCTCGGTAGTTTCTTGTATAATCTCCGGACCCGTAATCTGTCTATCCCCCACTTCACTCCAACAAATCGGAGACCTGCACTTTCTACCATAAAGTGCTTCAAACGGCGCCATCTCAATGCTTGAATGGTAGCTGTTGTTGTATTGGTGATTCTTATCACCGTTTTCCTCCCACTTTCTTTTGACTTGCTTCACATAATATTTGCATTAGTGTGTCTTATCGAGTTTGTTAGGATGCATTAGTGAGTCTGGACTTCGACCGTGTTTTCTTTAAAAATGATTGCTTAACATTTTTGTTGGAAACTATATATTTTTAACATATGAATATTATGTGATATATTAATCTCTTAACGTGTTTGATATTATGTGATAGATGTCTACCTCTAGAACAAGTCCCATTGACTCACCTAATAATAATGAAGAGTCAAATGTAAATTGGAATAATTTGTGGACTGATTCACAAGTTCCCGAAGAGGAACCGGAAGAAGAGTCGGAACCGGAAGAAGAATCGGAACCGGAAGAAGAATCGGAACCGGATGAAGAAATAGAACCGGTGGGGGAAATAATAAAACGGTTAAGTAAAAGAAAATTCTCAACCAACCGACCAAAGTTAATTATGGTCAATGGTGTTTCCGCCAAGGAAGCAAAATATTGGGAGGATTACCAATTCTCCGATGAATCGGATTCCGACGAGAATTCCGATGATGTTATAGAAATTACCCCAACTGAATTTAAAAAGGCAAAAGAAAATAATAAGGGAAAGGGCATAAAAATAGAGAAATCTAATTCCAACCCCGATGAACTTTATATGTATCGTCAACCCCCGAAGTCCTTAAGTTGTAACAATGACCCGGGAACCTCTAAACCACCAGGTTTTTCTAAACCAATGTGGACAACGACGGCTCGTATTAGGGGAACATCATATATCCCTAGAAACTTGGCAAAACGAACCAAAACCGAAGAAGAAGAAACGAGCGAGTCGGAATAAGATAGTTGTATTCGTGTGGTGTAATATATGTAATATAGTGTTCTTATGCTTTATGTAAAAATTGCTTGTATTAATAAGTATTTTTTTATGAATCTAACTCTTGTCTATTTTACAGTTTAAAAACACAAAATGGATAGACAACCCAATATTTTAAGAGACCTACCCGGAGACATGATTGATGAAATCTTGTCTAGAGTCGGCCAGAATTCTTCGGCACAACTATTTAAGGCGAGATCAGTTTGTAAGACATTCGAAGAACGTTCCAAGAATGTCTTGGTTTATAAGAGACTTTCGTTTGAAAGATGGGGGATATCACATTGGGAAACCCATAAGTTACGATGTGTTTACTTTGACGCATATATTGCGGGGAACCCAAATGCTATTTTACGCAACGGGTTAAGAAATTATTTTGACTCAATATATCCGAATATTGGACTTCGTGATTTAGAAAAAGCGGCTAACATGCAACATAAAGAAGCATGTTATGCTTACGGATTAGTAATGTTCGCTTCTCACCAAAGTGAGAACAAGAACATCGGGCTACAACTATTAAACAAAACGTTTCCACAAGTGACGGAGTCGGTAATTGGGGTAAGAAATGAGGTTTTTAGATTATTACGGGACTGTTGGACATTACGTAACCCTCGTCCCTTTGATGACGTTACAACACGCTGTCTTATCAACGGCCATAACGGTTATGTTGCACAAGACCAAGGATGGGAAGTAGTCCTAGTAAAACCAGAATGCATGACTTGTTTCTGGACGTATGAATTACGTGTATTTATTGCCTTTGCTGAACGACTTGTGTACTAGCTAGAATTGTCTTCACAACTATCTTGTATCAAAGTTATTGTGTGCTATATTTCATGCTTTATGTAAAATAAGCGGTATTGTAAGTTTGTAAAATATTGTATAAAAGTTTGAACGCGAAATATTATTATAATCAGTTTTTCATATAGAATTGTAGTAGTTGAATTGTATATTAGCTACTAAGTATGAACTTAACGGGTAGGTACTACCCGAATTTAAACTTATAAAACGCTAATATGAAGAAAAAGCTTTTATAAAAGAGTTCATATTATGCTACGAAATACTATTAACTACTCTTAATATTCTGTATGATTAACTTGTTCCATTTAACTATTTTGAAGGAAATGGCACCGACTACTCGACACACCGTGAATATGAATGAAGAGGAATTTCGTACTTTTCTAGCTTCAAACATAGCCGCAGTACAGGCTGCGCTACATACCAACAATAACCTTGGATCTAGCAGTACAGGAAATCGTGTAGGATGCACCTACAAAGAATTCACTGCCTGCAAACCTTTGGAATTTGATGGAACCGAAGGACCGATCGGATTGAAACGGTGGACCGAGAAGGTTGAATCGGTGTTTGCCATAAGTAAGTGTACTGAAGAGGACAAAGTGAAGTACGCTACGCATACCTTCACAGGTTCTGCGTTAACATGGTGGAATACCTATCTAGAGCAAGTGGGACAAGATGATGCGTACGCACTACCGTGGTCATCATTCAAGCACTTGATGAACGAGAAGTACCGTCCCAGAACCGAGGTCAATAAGCTCAAGACAGAACTTAGAGGGTTACGAACCCAAGGATTTGATATTACCACGTACGAAAGACGATTCACAGAATTGTGCCTATTGTGTCCGGGAGCATTCGAAGATGAGGAAGAGAAGATCGACGCGTTTGTGAAAGGATTACCGGAAAGAATCCAAGAAGATATAAGTTCACACGAGCCCGCCTCCATACAACAGGCATGTAGAATGGCTCACAAACTAGTGAACCAGATTGAAGAAAGAATTAAAGAACAGACTACTGAAGAGGCCAATGTGAAGCAAGTCAAAAGAAAGTGGGAGGAAAACGGTGATAAGAATCACCAATACAACAACAACAGCAATTACAACAATAATCGCAACAATTATCCCAACAATCGCAACATCAATCGCAACTACAACAAACGGCCCAACAACAACAACAACAACAACAACAACAGCAACTACAACAATCATCCCAACAACAATAATAACCGCAACAACAACAACAATCAGAAGCAACTATGCCAAAGGTGTGAAAAGAATCACTCAGGGTTCTGCACCAAATTTTGCAACAAGTGTAAAAGAAATGGTCATAGCGCGGCGAAGTGTGAGGTCTACGGACCAGGGGTTAATAGAACGAAAGGAACAAATGGTGTCGGAACGAGTAATGGCGGAGCAAGTAGTGTCGGAGCAAGTTATGCCAATGTAGTTTGTTATAAATGTGAAAAACCAGGCCACATTATTAGAAATTGCCCGAACCAGGAGAACACGAATGGACAAGGCCGTGGAAGAGTTTTCAATATTAATGCGGTAGAGGCACAGGAAGACCCGGAGCTTGTTACGGGTACGTTTCTTATTGACAATAAATCTGCTTACGTTTTATTTGATTCGGGTGCGGATAGAAGCTATATGAGTAGAGATTTTTGTGCTAAATTAAGTTGTCCATTGACGCCTTTGGATAGTAAATTTTTACTCGAATTAGCAAATGGTAAATTAATTTCAGCAGATAATATATGTCGGAATCGAGAAATTAAACTGGTTAGCGAAACATTTAAGATTGATTTGATACCAGTAGAGTTAGGGAGTTTTGATGTGATAATCGGTATGGACTGGTTGAAAGAAGTGAAAGCGGAGATCGTTTGTTACAAAAATGCAATTCGCATTATACGAGAAAAAGGAAAACCCTTAATGGTGTACGGAGAAAAGGGCAACACGAAGCTACATCTTATTAGTAATTTGAAGGCACAAAAACTAATAAGAAAAGGTTGCTATGCTGTTTTAGCACACGTCGAGAAAGTACAAACTGAAGAAAAGAGCATCAATGATGTTCCCATTGCAAAAGAATTTCCCGATGTATTTCCGAAAGAATTACCGGGATTACCCCCACATCGATCCGTTGAATTTCAAATAGATCTTGTGCCAGGAGCTGCACCAATAGCTCGTGCTCCTTACAGACTCGCACCCAGCGAGATGAAAGAACTGCAAAGCCAATTACAAGAACTTTTAGAGCGTGGTTTCATTCGACCAAGCACATCACCGTGGGGAGCTCCTGTTTTGTTTGTCAAGAAGAAAGATGGTACATTCAGGTTATGTATCGACTACCGAGAGTTAAACAAACTTACCATCAAGAACCGCTACCCACTACCGAGAATCGACGACTTATTTGATCAACTACAAGGCTCGTCTGTTTATTCAAAGATTGACTTACGTTCCGGGTATCATCAAATGCGGGTGAAAGAAGATGATATTCCAAAGACTGCTTTCAGAACACGTTACGGTCAATACGAGTTTATGGTCATGCCGTTTGGTTTAACTAATGCACCAGCTGTGTTCATGGACCTTATGAACCGAGTGTGTGGACCATACCTTGACAAGTTTGTCATTGTTTTCATTGATGACATACTTATTTACTCAAAGAATGACCAAGAACACGGTGAACATTTGAGAAAGGTGTTAGAAGTATTGAGGAAGGAAGAATTGTACGCTAAGTTTTCAAAGTGTGCATTTTGGTTGGAAGAAGTTCAATTCCTCGGTCACATAGTGAACAAAGAAGGTATTAAGGTGGATCCGGCAAAGATAGAAACTGTTGAAAAGTGGGAAACCCCGAAAACTCCGAAACACATACGCCAGTTTTTAGGACTAGCTGGTTACTACAGAAGGTTCATCCAAGACTTTTCCAGAATAGCAAAACCCTTGACTGCATTAACGCATAAAGGGAAGAAATTTGAATGGAATGATGAACAAGAGAAAGCGTTTCAGTTATTGAAGAAAAAGCTAACTACGGCACCTATATTGTCATTGCCTGAAGGGAATGATGATTTTGTGATTTATTGTGATGCATCAAAGCAAGGTCTCGATTGTGTATTAATGCAACGAACGAAGGTGATTGCTTATGCGTCTAGACAATTGAAGATTCACGAACAAAATTATACGACGCATGATTT
The DNA here is from genome assembly GCF_046630445.1 of Rutidosis leptorrhynchoides. Classification (NCBI taxonomy): domain Eukaryota; kingdom Viridiplantae; phylum Streptophyta; class Magnoliopsida; order Asterales; family Asteraceae; genus Rutidosis; species Rutidosis leptorrhynchoides. Next base: position 556,774,389 of record NC_092336.1, on the reverse strand, counting down.
GGAATTAGGCGCGGTTGTTTTTGCATTAAAGACTTGGAGGCACTACTTATATGGGGTCAAAAGTATTATATATACCGACCACAAAAGTCTTCAACACATATTTAATCAGAAACAGCTGAATATGAGGCAGCGTAGGTGGATTGAATTATTGAATGATTACGACTTTGAGATTCGTTACCACCCGGGGAAGGCAAATGTGGTAGCCAATGCCTTGAGCAGGAAGGACAGAGAACCCATTCGAGTAAAATCTATGAATATAATGATTCATAATAACCTTACTACTCAAATAAAGGAGGCGCAACAAGGAGTTTTAAAAGAGGGAAATTTAAAGGATGAAATACCCAAAGGATCGAAGAAGCATCTTAATATTCGGGAAGACGGAACCCGGTATAGGGCTGAAAGGATTTGGGTACCAAAATTTGGAGATATGAGAGAAATGGTACTTAGGGAAGCTCATAAAACCAGATACTCAATACATCCTGGAACGGGGAAGATGTACAAGGATCTCAAGAAACATTTTTGGTGGCCGGGTATGAAAGCCGATGTTGCTAAATACGTAGGAGAATGTTTGACGTGTTCTAAGGTCAAAGCTGAGCATCAGAAACCATCAGGTCTACTTCAACAACCCGAAATCCCGGAATGGAAATGGGAAAACATTACCATGGATTTCATCACTAAATTGCCAAGGACTGCAAGTGGTTTTGATACTATTTGGGTAATAGTTGACCGTCTCTCCAAATCAGCACACTTCTTGCCAATAAGAGAAGATGACAAGATGGAGAAGTTAGCACGACTGTATTTGAAGGAAGTCATCTCCAGACATGGAATACCAATCTCTATTATCTCTGATAGGGATGGCAGATTTATTTCAAGATTCTGGCAGACATTACAGCAAGCATTAGGAACTCGTCTAGACATGAGTACTGCCTATCATCCACAAACTGATGGGCAGAGCGAAAGGACGATACAAACGCTTGAAGACATGCTACGAGCATGTGTTATTGATTTCGGAAACAGTTGGGATCGACATCTACCGTTAGCAGAATTTTCCTACAACAACAGCTACCATTCAAGCATTGAGATGGCGCCGTTTGAAGCACTTTATGGTAGAAAGTGCAGGTCTCCGATTTGTTGGAGTGAAGTGGGGGATAGACAGATTACGGGTCCGGAGATTATACAAGAAACTACCGAGAAGATCATCCAAATTCAACAACGGTTGAAAACCGCCCAAAGTCGACAAAAGAGCTACGCTGACATTAAAAGAAAAGATATAGAATTTGAAATTGGAGAGATGGTCATGCTTAAAGTTGCACCTTGGAAAGGCGTTGTTCGATTTGGTAAACGAGGGAAATTAAATCCAAGGTATATTGGACCATTCAAGATTATTGATCGTATCGGACCAGTAGCTTACCGACTAGAGTTACCTCAACAACTCGCGGCTGTACATAACACTTTCCACGTCTCGAATTTAAAGAAATGTTTTTCTAAAGAAGATCTCACTATTCCGTTAGATGAAATCCAAATCAACGAAAAACTTCAATTCATCGAAGAACCCGTCGAAATAATGGATCGTGAGGTTAAAAGACTTAAGCAAAACAAGATACCAATTGTTAAAGTTCGATGGAATGCTCGTAGAGGACCTGAGTTCACCTGGGAGCGTGAAGATCAGATGAAGAAGAAATACCCGCATCTATTTCCAGAAGATTCGTCAACACCTTCAACAGCTTAAAATTTCGGGACGAAATTTATTTAACGGGTAGGTACTGTAGTGACCCGAACTTTTCCATGTTTATATATATTAATTGAGATTGATATTTACATGATTAAATGTTTCCAACATGTTAAGCAATCAAACTTGTTAAGACTTGATTAATTGAAATAGGTTTCATATAGACAATTGACCACCCAAGTTCACCGGTGATTCACGAACGTTAAAACTTGTAAAAACTATATGATGACATATATATGGTTATATATATAGTTAACATTATATTATGATAAGTAAACATATCATTAAGTATATTAACAATGAACTACATATGTAAAAACAAGACTACTAACTTAATGATTTTGAAGCGAGACATATATGTAACGATTATCGTTGTAACGACATTTAATGTATATATATCATATTAAGAGATATTCGTACATCATAATATCATGATAATATAATAATTTAAAATCTCTTTTGATATTATAAACATTGGGTTAACAACATTTAACAAGATCGTTAACCTAAAGGTTTCAAAACAACATTTACATGTAACGACTAACGATGACTTAACGACTCAGTTAAAATGTATATACATGTAGTGTTTTAATATGTATTTATACACTTTTGAAAGACTTCAATACACTTATCAAAATACTTCTACTTAACAAAAATGCTTACAATTACATCCTCGTTCAGTTTCATCAACAATTCTACTCGTATGCACCCGTATTCGTACTCGTACAATACACAGCTTTTAGATGTATGTACTATTGGTATATACACTCCAATGATCAGCTCTTAGCAGCCCATGTGAGTCACCTAACACATGTGGGAACCATCATTTGGCAACTAGCATGAAATATCTCATAAAATTACAAAAATATGAGTAATCATTCATGACTTATTTACATGAAAACAAAATTACATATCCTTTATATCTAATCCATACACCAACGACCAAAAACACCTACAAACACTTTCATTCTTCAATTTTATTCATCTAATTGATCTCTCTCAAGTTCTATCTTCAAGTTCTAAGTGTTCTTCATAAACTCCAAAAGTTCTAGTTTCATAAAATCAAGAATACTTTCAAGTTTGCTAGCTCACTTCCAATCTTGTAAGGTGATCATCCAACCTCAAGAAATCTTTGTTTCTTACAGTAGGTTATCATTCTAATACAAGGTAATAATCATATTCAAACTTTGGTTCAATTTCTATAACTATAACAATCTTATTTCAAGTGATGATCTTACTTGAACTTGTTTTCGTGTCATGATTCTGCTTCAAGAACTTCGAGCCATCCAAGGATCCATTGAAGCTAGATCCATTTTTCTCTTTTCCAGTAGATTTATCCAAGGAACTTAAGGTAGTAATGATGTTCATAACATCATTCGATTCATACATATAAAGCTATCTTATTCGAAGGTTTAAATTTGTAATCACTAGAACATAGTTTAGTTAATTCTAAACTTGTTCGCAAACAAAAGTTAATCCTTCTAACTTGACTTTTAAAATCAACTAAACACATGTTCTATATCTATATGATATGCTAACTTAATGATTTAAAACCTGGAAACACGAAAAACACTGTAAAACCGAATTTACGCCGTCGTAGTAACACCGCGGGCTGTTTTGGGTTAGTTAATTAAAAACTATGATAAACTTTGATTTTAAAGTTGTTATTCTGAGAAAATGATTTTTATTATGAACATGAAACTATATCCAAAAATTATGATTAAACTCAAAGTGGAAGTATGTTTTCTAAAATGGTCATCTAGACGTCGTTCTTTCGACTGAAATGACTACCTTTACAAAAATGACTTGTAACTTATTTTTCCGACTACAAACCTATACTTTTCTGTTTAGATTCATAAAATAGAGTTCAATATGAAACCATATCAATTTGATTCACTCAAAACGGATTTAAAATGAAGAAGTTATGGGTAAAACAAGATTGGATAATTTTTCTCATTTTAGCTACGTGAAAATTGGTAACAAATCTATTCCAACCATAACTTAATCAACTTGTGTTGTATATTATGTAATCTTGAGATACCATAGACACGTATACAATGTTTCGACCTATCATGTCGACACATCTATATATATTTCGGAACAACCATAGACACTCTATATGTGAATGTTGGAGTTAGCTATACAGGGTTGAGGTTGATTCCAAAATATATATAGTTTGAGTTGTGATCAATACTGAGATACGTATACACTGGGTCGTGGATTGATTCAAGATAATATTTATCGATTTATTTCTGTACATCTAACTGTGGACAACTAGTTGTAGGTTACTAACGAGGACAGCTGACTTAATAAACTTAAAACATCAAAATATATTAAAAGTGTTGTAAATATATTTTGAACATACTTTGATATATATGTATATATTGTTATAGGTTCGTGAATCAACCAGTGGCCAAGTCTTACTTCCCGACGAAGTAAAAATCTGTGAAAGTGAGTTATAGTCCCACTTTTAAAATCTAATATTTTTGGGATGAGAATACATGCAGGTTTTATAAATGATTTACAAAATAGACACAAGTACGTGAAACTACATTCTATGGTTGAATTATCGAAATCGAATATGCCCCTTTTTATTAAGTCTGGTAATCTAAGAATTAGGGAACAGACACCCTAATTGACGCGAATCCTAAAGATAGATCTATTGGGCCTAACAAACCCCATCCAAAGTACCGGATGCTTTAGTACTTCGAAATTTATATCATATCCGAAGGGTGTCCCGGAATGATGGGGATATTCTTATATATGCATCTTGTTATTGTCGGTTACCAGGTGTTCACCATATGAATGATTTTTATCTCTATGTATGGGATGTGTATTGAAATATGAAATCTTGTGGTCTATTATTATGATTTGATAATATATAGGTTAAACCTATAACTCACCAACATTTTTTGTTGACATTTTAAGCATGTTTATTCTCAGGTGATTATTAAGAGCTTCCGCTATCGCATACTTAAATAAGGACGAGATTTGAAGTCCATGCTTGTATGATATTGTGTAAAAACTGCATTCAAGAAACTTTTTTTCGTTGTAACATATTTGTATTGTAAACCATTATGTAATGGTCGTGTGTAAACAGGATATTATAGATTATCATTATTTGATAATCTACGTAAAGCTTTTTAAACCTTTATTGATGAAATAAAGGTTATGGTTTGTTTTAAAATGAATGCAATCTTTGAAAAACGTCTCATATAGAGGTCAAAACCTCGCAACGAAATCAATTAATATGGAACGTTTTTAATCCCGTTCTTATTGATTAAAAACGTTCCATATTAATTGATTTCGTTGCGAGGTTTTGACCTCTATATGAGACGTTTTTCAAAGATTGCATTCATTTTAAAACAAACCATAACCTTTATTTCATCAATAAAGGTTTAAAAAACTTTACGTAGATTATCAAATAATGATAATCTATAATATCCTGTTTACACACGACCATTACATAATGGTTTACAATACAAATATGTTACAACAAAATAAGTTTCTTGAATGCAGTTTTTACACAATATCATACAAGCATGGACTCCAAATCTTGTCCTTATTTAAGTATGCGACAGCGGAAGCTCTTAATAATCACCTGAGAATAAACATGCTTAAAATGTCAACAAAAAATGTTGGTGAGTTATAGGTTTAACCTATATATTATCAAATCATAATAATAGACCACAAGATTTCATATTTCAATACACATCCCATACATAGAGATAAAAATCATTCATATGGTGAACACCTGGTAACCGACATTAACAAGATGCATATTTAAGAATATCCCCATCATTCCGGGACACCCTTCGGATATGATATAAATTTCGAAGTACTAAAGCATCCGGTACTTTGGATGGGGTTTGTTAGGCCCAATAGATCTATCTTTAGGATTCGCGTCAATTAGGGTGTCTGTTCCCTAATTCTTAGATTACCAGACTTAATAAAAAGGGGCATATTCGATTTCGATAATTCAACCATAGAATGTAGTTTCACGTACTTGTGTCTATTTTGTAAATCATTTATAAAACCTGCATGTATTCTCATCCCAAAAATATTAGATTTTAAAAGTGGGACTATAACTCACTTTCACAGATTTTTACTTCGTCGGGAAGTAAGACTTGGCCACTGGTTGATTCACGAACCTATAACAATATATACATATATATCAAAGTATGTTCAAAATATATTTACAACACTTTTAATATATTTTGATGTTTTAAGTTTATTAAGTCAGCTGTCCTCGTTAGTAACCTACAACTAGTTGTCCACAGTTAGATGTACAGAAATAAATCGATAAATATTATCTTGAATCAATCCACGACCCAGTGTATACGTATCTCAGTATTGATCACAACTCAAACTATATATATTTTGGAATCAACCTCAACCCTGTATAGCTAACTCCAACATTCACATATAGAGTGTCTATGGTTGTTCCGAAATATATATAGATGTGTCGACATGATAGGTCGAAACATTGTATACGTGTCTATGGTATCTCAAGATTACATAATATATAATACAAGTTGATTAAGTTATGGTTGGAATAGATTTGTTACCAATTTTCACGTAGCTAAAATGAGAAAAATTATCCAATCTTGTTTTACCCATAACTTCTTCATTTTAAATCCGTTTTGAGTGAATCAAATTGCTATGGTTTCATATTGAACTCTATTTTATGAATCTAAACAAAAAAAGTATAGGTTTCTAGTCGGAAAAATAAGTTACAAGTCGTTTTTGTAAAGGTAGTCATTTCAGTCGAAAGAACGACGTCTAGATGACCATTTTAGAAAACATACTTCCACTTTGAGTTTAACCATAATTTTTGGATATAGTTTCATGTTCATAATAAAAATCATTTTCTCAGAATAACAACTTTTAAATCAAAGTTTATCATAGTTTTTAATTAACTAACCCAAAACAGCCCGCGGTGTTACTAAGACGGCGTAAATCCGGTTTTACGGTGTTTTTCGTGTTTCCAGGTTTTAAATCATTAAGTTAGCATATCATATAGATATAGAACATGTGTTTAGTTGATTTTAAAAGTCAAGTTAGAAGGATTAACTTTTGTTTGCGAAATAGTTTAGAATTAACTAAACTATGTTCTAGTGATTACAAGTTTAAACCTTCGAATAAGATAGCTTTATATGTATGAATCGAATGATGTTATGAACATCATTACTACCTTAAGTTCCTTGGATGAACCTACTGGAAAAGAGAAAAATGGATCTAGCTTCAATGGATCCTTGGATGGCTCAAAGTTCTTGAAGCAAAATCATGACACGAAAACAAGTTCAAGTAAGATCATCACTTGAAATAAGATTGTTATAGTTATAGAAATTGAACCAAAGTTTGAATATGATTATTACCTTGTATTAGAATGATAACCTACTGTAAGAAACAAAGATTTCTTGAGGTTGGATGATCACCTTACAAGATTGGAAGTGAGCTAGCAAACTTGAAAGTATTCTTGATTTTATGAAACTAGAACTTTTGGAGTTTATGAAGAACACTTAGAACTTGAAGATAGAACTTGAGAGAGATCAATTAGATGAATAAAATTGAAGAATGAAAGTGTTTGTAGGTGTTTTTGGTCGTTGGTGTATGGATTAGATATAAAGGATATGTAATTTTGTTTTCATGTAAATAAGTCATGAATGATTACTCATATTTTTGTAATTTTATGAGATATTTCATGCTAGTTGCCAAATGATGGTTCCCACATGTGTTAGGTGACTCACATGGGCTGCTAAGAGCTGATCATTGGAGTGTATATACCAATAGTACATACATCTAAAAGCTGTGTATTGTACGAGTACGAATACGGGTGCATACGAGTAGAATTGTTGATGAAACTGAACGAGGATGTAATTGTAAGCATTTTTGTTAAGTAGAAGTATTTTGATAAGTGTATTGAAGTCTTTCAAAAGTGTATAAATACATATTAAAACACTACATGTATATACATTTTAACTGAGTCGTTAAGTCATCGTTAGTCGTTACATGTAAATGTTGTTTTGAAACCTTTAGGTTAACGATCTTGTTAAATGTTGTTAACCCAATGTTTATAATATCAAAAGAGATTTTAAATTATTATATTATCATGATATTATGATGTACGAATATCTCTTAATATGATATATATACATTAAATGTCGTTACAACGATAATCGTTACATATATGTCTCGCTTCAAAATCATTAAGTTAGTAGTCTTGTTTTTACATATGTAGTTCATTGTTAATATACTTAATGATATGTTTACTTATCATAATATAATGTTAACTATATATATAACCATATATATGTCATCATATAGTTTTTACAAGTTTTAACGTTCGTGAATCACCGGTGAACTTGGGTGGTCAATTGTCTATATGAAACCTATTTCAATTAATCAAGTCTTAACAAGTTTGATTGCTTAACATGTTGGAAACATTTAATCATGTAAATATCAATCTCAATTAATATATATAAACATGGAAAAGTTCGGGTCACTACAGTACCTACCCGTTAAATAAATTTCGTCCCGAAATTTTAAGCTGTTGAAGGTGTTGACGAATCTTCTGGAAATAGATGCGGGTATTTCTTCTTCATCTGATCTTCACGCTCCCAGGTGAACTCAGGTCCTCTACGAGCATTCCATCGAACTTTAACAATTGGTATCTTGTTTTGCTTAAGTCTTTTAACCTCACGATCCATTATTTCGACGGGTTCTTCGATGAATTGAAGTTTTTCGTTGATTTGGATTTCATCTAACGGAATAGTGAGATCTTCTTTAGAAAAACATTTCTTTAAATTCGAGACGTGGAAAGTGTTATGTACAGCCGCGAGTTGTTGAGGTAACTCTAGTCGGTAAGCTACTGGTCCGATACGATCAATAATCTTGAATGGTCCAATATACCTTGGATTTAATTTCCCTCGTTTACCAAATCGAACAACGCCTTTCCAAGGTGCAACTTTAAGCATGACCATCTCTCCAATTTCAAATTCTATATCTTTTCTTTTAATGTCAGCGTAGCTCTTTTGTCGACTTTGGGCGGTTTTCAACCGTTGTTGAATTTGGATGATCTTCTCGGTAGTTTCTTGTATAATCTCCGGACCCGTAATCTGTCTATCCCCCACTTCACTCCAACAAATCGGAGACCTGCACTTTCTACCATAAAGTGCTTCAAACGGCGCCATCTCAATGCTTGAATGGTAGCTGTTGTTGTAGGAAAATTCTGCTAACGGTAGATGTCGATCCCAACTGTTTCCGAAATCAATAACACATGCTCGTAGCATGTCTTCAAGCGTTTGTATCGTCCTTTCGCTCTGCCCATCAGTTTGTGGATGATAGGCAGTACTCATGTCTAGACGAGTTCCTAATGCTTGCTGTAATGTCTGCCAGAATCTTGAAATAAATCTGCCATCCCTATCAGAGATAATAGAGATTGGTATTCCATGTCTGAAGATGACTTCCTTCAAATACAGTCGTGCTAACTTCTCCATCTTGTCATCTTCTCTTATTGGCAAGAAGTGTGCTGATTTGGAGAGACGGTCAACTATTACCCAAATAGTATCAAAACCACTTGCAGTCCTTGGCAATTTAGTGATGAAATCCATGGTAATGTTTTCCCATTTCCATTCCGGGATTTCGGGTTGTTGAAGTAGACCTGATGGTTTCTGATGCTCAGCTTTGACCTTAGAACACGTCAAACATTCTCCTACGTATTTAGCAACATCGGCTTTCATACCCGGCCACCAAAAATGTTTCTTGAGATCCTTGTACATCTTCCCCGTTCCAGGATGTATTGAGTATCTGGTTTTATGAGCTTCCCTAAGTACCATTTCTCTCATATCTCCAAATTTTGGTACCCAAATCCTTTCAGCCCTATACCGGGTTCCGTCTTCCCGAATATTAAGATGCTTCTTCGATCCTTTGGGTATTTCATCCTTTAAATTTCCCTCTTTTAAAACTCCTTGTTGCGCCTCCTTTATTTGAGTAGTAAGGTTATTATGAATCATTATATTCATAGATTTTACTCGAATGGGTTCTCTGTCCTTCCTGCTCAAGGCATTGGCTACCACATTTGCCTTCCCCGGGTGGTAACGAATCTCAAAGTCGTAATCATTCAATAATTCAATCCACCTACGCTGCCTCATATTCAGCTGTTTCTGATTAAATATGTGTTGAAGACTTTTGTGGTCGGTATATATAATACTTTTGACCCCATATAAGTAGTGCCTCCAAGTCTTTAATGCAAAAACAACCGCGCCTAATTCCAAATCATGCGTCGTATAATTTTGTTCGTGAATCTTCAATTGTCTAGACGCATAAGCAATCACCTTCGTTCGTTGCATTAATACACAACCGAGACCTTGCTTTGATGCGTCACAATAAATCACAAAATCATCATTCCCTTCAGGCAATGACAATATAGGTGCCGTAGTTAGCTTTTTCTTCAATAACTGAAACGCTTTCTCTTGTTCATCATTCCATTCAAATTTCTTCCCTTTATGCGTTAATGCAGTCAAGGGTTTTGCTATTCTGGAAAAGTCTTGGATGAACCTTCTGTAGTAACCAGCTAGTCCTAAAAACTGGCGTATGTGTTTCGGAGTTTTCGGGGTTTCCCACTTTTCAACAGTTTCTATCTTTGCCGGATCCACCTTAATACCTTCTTTGTTCACTATGTGACCGAGGAATTGAACTTCTTCCAACCAAAATGCACACTTTGAAAACTTAGCGTACAATTCTTCCTTCCTCAATACTTCTAACACTTTTCTCAAATGTTCACCGTGTTCTTGGTCATTCTTTGAGTAAATAAGTATGTCATCAATGAAAACAATGACAAACTTGTCAAGGTATGGTCCACACACTCGGTTCATAAGGTCCATGAACACAGCTGGTGCATTAGTTAAACCAAACGGCATGACCATAAACTCGTAATGACCGTAACGTGTTCTGAAAGCAGTCTTTGGAATATCATCTTCTTTCACCCGCATTTGATGATACCCGGAACGTAAGTCAATCTTTGAATAAACAGACGAGCCTTGTAGTTGATCAAATAAGTCGTCGATTCTCGGTAGTGGGTAGCGGTTCTTGATGGTAAGTTTGTTTAACTCTCGGTAGTCGATACATAACCTGAATGTACCATCTTTCTTCTTGACAAACAAAACAGGAGCTCCCCACGGTGATGTGCTTGGTCGAATGAAACCACGCTCTAAAAGTTCTTGTAATTGGCTTTGCAGTTCTTTCATCTCGCTGGGTGCGAGTCTGTAAGGAGCACGAGCTATTGGTGCAGCTCCTGGTACAAGATCTATTTGAAATTCAACGGATCGATGTGGGGGTAATCCCGGTAATTCTTTCGGAAATACATCGGGAAATTCTTTTGCAATGGGAACATCATTGATGCTCTTTTCTTCAGTTTGTACTTTCTCGACGTGTGCTAGAACAGCATAGCAACCTTTTCTTATTAGTTTTTGTGCCTTCAAATTACTAATAAGATGTAGCTTCGTGTTGCCCTTTTCTCCGTACACCATTAAGTTAGAAGCTGAGCATTAGTACTTCGAAATTTGCATATAGACAATTGACCACCCAAGTTGACCGGTGATTCACGAACGTTAAAACTTGTAAAAACTATATGATGACATATATATGGATATATATATAGTTAACATGATACTATGATAAGTAAACATATCATTAAGTATATTAACAATGAACTACATATGTAAAAACAAGACTACTAACTTAATGATTTTTAAACGAGACATATATGTAACGATTATCGTTGTAAAGACATTTAATGTATATATATCATATTAAGAGATATTCATACATGATAATATCATGATAATATAATAATTTAAAATCTCATTTGATATTATAAACATTGGGTTAACAACATTTAACAAGATCGTTAACCTAAAGGTTTCAAAACAACACTTACATGTAACGACTAACGATGACTTAACGACTCAGTTAAAATGTATATACATGTAGTGTTTTAATATGTATTTATACACTTTTGAAAGACTTCAATACACTTATCAAAATACTTCTACTTAACAAAAATGCTTACAATTACATCCTCGTTCAGTTTCATCAACAATTCTACTCGTATGCACCCGTATTCGTACTCGTACAATACACAGCTTTTAGATGTATGTACTATTGGTATATACACTCCAATGATCAGCTCTTAGCAGCCCATGTGAGTCACCTAACACATGTGGGAACCATCATTTGGCAACTAGCATGAAATATCTCATAAAATTACAAAAATATGAGTAATCATTCATGACTTATTTACATGAAAACAAAATTACATATCCTTTATATCTAATCCATACACCAACGACCAAAAACACCTACAAACACTTTCATTCTTCAATTTTCTTCATCTAATTGATCTCTCTCAAGTTCTATCTTCAAGTTCTAAGTGTTCTTCATAAATTCCAAAAGTTATAGTTTCATAAAATCAAGAATACTTTCAAGTTTGCTAGCTCACTTCCAATCTTGTAAGGTGATCATCCAACCTCAAGAAATCTTTGTTTCTTACAGTAGGTTATCATTCTAATACAAGGTAATAATCATATTCAAACTTTGGTTCAATTTCTATAACTATAACAATCTTATTTCAAGTGATGATCTTACTTGAACTTGTTTTCGTGTCATGATTCTGCTTCAAGAACTTCGAGCCATCCAAGGATCCATTGAAGCTAGATCCATTTTTCTCTTTTCCAGTAGGTTTATCCAAGGAACTTAAGGCAGTAATGATGTTCATAACATCATTCAATTTATACATATAAAGCTATCTTATTCGAAGGTTTAAACTTGTATTCACTAGAACATAGTTTAGTTAATTCTAAACTTGTTCGCAAACAAAAGTTAATCCTTCTAACTTGACTTTTAAAATCAACTAAACACATGTTCTATATCTATATGATATGCTAACTTAATGATTTAAAACCTGGAAACACGAAAAACACCGTAAAACCGGATTTACGCCGTCGTAGTAACACCGCGGGCTGTTTTGGGTTAGTTAATTAAAAACTATGATAAACTTTGATTTTAAAGTTGTTATTCTGAGAAAATGATTTTTATTATGAACATGAAACTATATCCAAAAATTATGATTAAACTCAAAGTGGAAGTATGTTTTCTAAAATGGTCATCTAGACGTCGTTCTTTCGACTGAAATGACTACCTTTACAAAAATAACTTGTAACTTATTTTTCCGACTATAAACCTATACTTTTCTGTTTAGATTCATAAAATAGAGTTCAATATGAAACCATAGCAATTTGATTCACTCAAAACGGATTTAAAATGAAGAAGTTATGGGTAAAACAAGATTGGATAATTTTTCTCATTTTAGCTACGTGAAAATTGGTAACAAATCTATTCCAACCATAACTTAATCAACTTGTATTGTATATTATGTAATCTTGAGATACCATAGACACGTATACAATGTTTCGACCTATCATGTCGACACATCTATATATATTTCGGAACAACCATAGACACTCTATATGTGAATGTTGGAGTTAGCTATACAGGGTTGAGGTTGATTCCAAAATATATATAGTTTGAGTTGTGATCAATACTGAGATACGTATACACTGGGTCGTGGATTGATTCAAGATAGACAATTGACCATACATAGCGTAGCTCGTTTATTTTCTTATTAGGTTTCATATAGACAATTGACCACCCAAGTTCACCGGTGATTCACGAACGTTAAAACTTGTAAAAACTATATGATGACATATATATGGTTATATATATAGTTAACATTATATTATGATAAGTAAACATATCATTAAGTATATTAACAATGAACTACATATGTAAAAACAAGACTACTAACTTAATGATTTTGAAGCGAGACATATATGTAACGATTATCGTTGTAACGACATTTAATGTATATATATCATATTAAGAGATATTCGTACATCATAATATCATGATAATATAATAATTTAAAATCTCTTTTGATATTATAAACATTGGGTTAACAACATTTAACAAGATCGTTAACCTAAAGGTTTCAAAACAACATTTACATGTAACGACTAACGATGACTTAACGACTCAGTTAAAATGTATATACATGTAGTGTTTTAATATGTATTTATACACTTTTGAAAGACTTCAATACACTTATCAAAATACTTCTACTTAACAAAAATGCTTACAATTACATCCTCGTTCAGTTTCATCAACAATTCTACTCGTATGCACCCGTATTCGTACTCGTACAATACACAGCTTTTAGATGTATGTACTATTGGTATATACACTCCAATGATCAGCTCTTAGCAGCCCATGTGAGTCACCTAACACATGTGGGAACCATCATTTGGCAACTAGCATGAAATATCTCATAAAATTACAAAAATATGAGTAATCATTCATGACTTATTTACATGAAAACAAAATTACATATCCTTTATATCTAATCCATACACCAACGACCAAAAACACCTACAAACACTTTCATTCTTCAATTTTATTCATCTAATTGATCTCTCTCAAGTTCTATCTTCAAGTTCTAAGTGTTCTTCATAAACTCCAAAAGTTCTAGTTTCATAAAATCAAGAATACTTTCAAGTTTGCTAGCTCACTTCCAATCTTGTAAGGTGATCATCCAACCTCAAGAAATCTTTGTTTCTTACAGTAGGTTATCATTCTAATACAAGGTAATAATCATATTCAAACTTTGGTTCAATTTCTATAACTATAACAATCTTATTTCAAGTGATGATCTTACTTGAACTTGTTTTCGTGTCATGATTCTGCTTCAAGAACTTCGAGCCATCCAAGGATCCATTGAAGCTAGATCCATTTTTCTCTTTTCCAGTAGATTTATCCAAGGAACTTAAGGTAGTAATGATGTTCATAACATCATTCGATTCATACATATAAAGCTATCTTATTCGAAGGTTTAAATTTGTAATCACTAGAACATAGTTTAGTTAATTCTAAACTTGTTCGCAAACAAAAGTTAATCCTTCTAACTTGACTTTTAAAATCAACTAAACACATCTTCTATATCTATATGATATGCTAACTTAATGATTTAAAACCTGGAAACACGAAAAACACTGTAAAACCGAATTTACGCCGTCGTAGTAACACCGCGGGCTGTTTTGGGTTAGTTAATTAAAAACTATGATAAACTTTGATTTTAAAGTTGTTATTCTGAGAAAATGATTTTTATTATGAACATGAAACTATATCCAAAAATTATGATTAAACTCAAAGTGGAAGTATGTTTTCTAAAATGGTCATCTAGACGTCGTTCTTTCGACTGAAATGACTACCTTTACAAAAATGACTTGTAACTTATTTTTCCGACTACAAACCTATACTTTTCTGTTTAGATTCATAAAATAGAGTTCAATATGAAACCATATCAATTTGATTCACTCAAAACGGATTTAAAATGAAGAAGTTATGGGTAAAACAAGATTGGATAATTTTTCTCATTTTAGCTACGTGAAAATTGGTAACAAATCTATTCCAACCATAACTTAATCAACTTGTGTTGTATATTATGTAATCTTGAGATACCATAGACACGTATACAATGTTTCGACCTATCATGTCGACACATCTATATATATTTCGGAACAACCATAGACACTCTATATGTGAATGTTGGAGTTAGCTATACAGGGTTGAGGTTGATTCCAAAATATATATAGTTTGAGTTGTGATCAATATTGAGATACGTATACACTGGGTCGTGGATTGATTCAAGATAATATTTATCGATTTATTTCTGTACATCTAACTGTGGACAACTAGTTGTAGGTTACTAACGAGGACAGCTGACTTAATAAACTTAAAACATCAAAATATATTAAAAGTGTTGTAAATATATTTTGAACATACTTTGATATATATGTATATATTGTTATAGGTTCGTGAATCAACCAGTGGCCAAGTCTTACTTCCCGACGAAGTAAAAATATGTGAAAGTGAGTTATAGTCCCACTTTTAAAATATAATATTTTTGGGATGAGAATACATGCAGGTTTTATAAATGATTTACAAAATAGACACAAGTACGTGAAACTACATTCTATGGTTGAATTATCGAAATCGAATATGCCCCTTTTTATTAAGTCTGGTAATCTAAGAATTAGGGAACAGACACCCTAATTGACACGAATCCTAAAGATAGATCTATTGGGCCTAACAAACCCCATCCAAAGTACCGGATGCTTTAGTACTTCGAAATTTATATCATATCCGAAGGGTGTCCCGGAATGATGGGGATATTCTTATATATATGCATCTTGTTAATGTCGGTTACCAGGTGTTCACCATATGAATGATTTTTATCTCTATGTATGGGATGTGTATTGAAATATGAAATCATGTGGTCTATTATTATGATTTGATAATATATAGGTTAAACCTATAACTCACCAACATTTTTTGTTGACATTTTAAGCATGTTTATTCTCAGGTGATTATTAAGAGCTTCCGCTATCGCATACTTAAATAAGGACGAGATTTGAAGTCCATGCTTGTATGATATTGTGTAAAAACTGCATTCAAGAAACTTTTTTTCGTTGTAACATATTTGTATTGTAAACCATTATGTAATGGTCGTGTGTAAACAGGATATTATAGATTATCATTATTTGATAATCTACGTAAAGCTTTTTAAACCTTTATTGATGAAATAAAGGTTATGGTTTGTTTTAAAATGAATGCAATCTTTGAAAAACGTCTCATATAGAGGTCAAAACCTCGCAACGAAATCAATTAATATGGAACGTCTTATTGATTAAAAACGTTCCATATTACTTGATTTCGTTGCGAGGTTTTGACCTCTATATGAGACGTTTTTCAAAGACTGCATTCATTTTTAAACAAACCATAACCTTTATTTCATCAATAAAGGTTTAAAACGCTTTACGTAGATTATCAAATAATGATAATCTAAAATATCCTGTTTACACACGACCATTACATAATGGTTTACAATACAAATATGTTACAACAAAATAAGTTTCTTGAATGCAGTTTTTACACAATATCATACAAGCATGGACTCCAAATCTTGTCCTTATTTAAGTATGTGACAGCGGAAGCTCTTAATAATCACCTGAGAATAAACATGCTTAAAACGTCAACAAAAATGTTGGTGAGTTATAGGTTTAACCTATATATATCAAATCGTAACAATAGACCACAAGATTTCATATTTCAATACACATCCCATACATAGAGATAAAAATCATTCATATGGTGAACACCTGGTAACCGACAATAACAAGATGCATATATAAGAATATCCCCATCATTCCGGGACACCCTTCGGATATGATATAAATTTCGAAGTACTAAAGCATCCGGTACTTTGGATGGGGTTTGTTAGGCCCAATAGATCTATCTTTAGGATTCGCGTCAATTAGGGTGTCTGTTCCCTAATTCTTAGATTACCAGACTTAATAAAAAGGGCATATTCGATTTCGATAATTCAACCATAGAATGTAGTTTCACGTACTTGTGTCTATTTTGTAAATCATTTATAAAACCTGCATGTATTCTCATCCCAAAAATATTAGATTTTAAAAGTGGGACTATAACTCACTTTCACAGATTTTTACTTCGTCGGGAAGTAAGACTTGGCCACTGGTTGATTCACGAACCTATAACAATATATACATATATATCAAAGTATGTTCAAAATATATTTACAACACTTTTAATATATTTTGATGTTTTAAGTTTATTAAGTCAGCTGTCCTCGTTAGTAACCTACAACTAGTTGTCCACAGTTAGATGTACAGAAATAAATCGATAAATATTATCTTGAATCAATCCACGACCCAGTGTATACGTATCTCAGTATTGATCACAACTCAAACTATATATATTTTGGAATCAACCTCAACCCTGTATAGCTAACTCCAACATTCACATATAGAGTGTCTATGGTTGTTCCGAAATATATATAGATGTGTCGACATGATAGGTCGAAACATTGTATACGTGTCTATGGTATCTCAAGATTACATAATATATAATACAAGTTGATTAAGTTATGGTTGGAATAGATTTGTTACCAATTTTCACGTAGCTAAAATGAGAAAAATTATCCAATCTTGTTTTACCCATAACTTCTTCATTTTAAATCCGTTTTGAGTGAATCAAATTGCTATGGTTTCATATTGAACTCTATTTTATGAATCTAAACAAAAAAAGTATAGGTTTATAGTCGGAAAAATAAGTTACAAGTCGTTTTTGTAAAGGTAGTCATTTCAGTCGAAAGAACGACGTCTAGATGACCATTTTAGAAAACATACTTCCACTTTGAGTTTAACCATAATTTTTGGATATAGTTTCATGTTCATAATAAAAATCATTTTCTCAGAATAACAACTTTTAAATCAAAGTTTATCATAGTTTTTAATTAACTAACCCAAAACAGCCCGCGGTGTTACTACGACGGCGTAAATCCGGTTTTATGGTGTTTTTCGTGTTTCCAGGTTTTAAATCATTAAGTTAGCATATCATATAGATATAGAACATGTGTTTAGTTGATTTTAAAAGTCAAGTTAGAAGGATTAACTTTTGTTTGCGAACAAGTTTAGAATTAACTAAACTATGTTCTAGTGATTACAAGTTTAAACCTTCGAATAAGATAGCTTTATATGTATGAATTGAATGATGTTATGAACATCATTACTACCTTAAGTTCCTTGGATGAACCTACTGGAAAAGATAAAAATGGATCTAGCTTCAATGGATCCTTGGATGGCTCAAAGTTCTTGAAGCAAAATCATGACACGAAAACAAGTTCAAGTAAGATCATCACTTGAAATAAGATTGTTATAGTTATAGAAATTGAACCAAAGTTTGAATATGATTATTACCTTGTATTAGAATGATAACCTACTGTAAGAAACAAAGATTTCTTGAGGTTGGATGATCACCTTACAAGATTGGAAGTGAGCTAGCAAACTTGAAAGTATTCTTGATTTTATGAAACTAGAACTTTTGGAATTTATGAAGAACACTTAGAACTTGAAGATAGAACTTGAGAGAGTTCAATTAGATGAAGAAAATTGAAGAATGAAAGTGTTTGTAGGTGTTTTTGGTCGTTGGTGTATGGATTAGATATAAAGGATATGTAATTTTGTTTTCATGTAAATAAGTCATGAATGATTACTCATATTTTTGTAATCTTATGAGATATTTCATGCTAGTTGCCAAATGATGGTTCCCACATGTGTTAGGTGACTCACATGGGCTGCTAAGAGCTGATCATTGGAGTGTATATACCAATAGTACATACATCTAAAAGCTGTGTATTGTACGAGTACGAATACGGGTGCATACGAGTAGAATTGTTGATGAAACTGAACGAGAATGTAATTGTAAGCATTTTTGTTAAGTAGAAGTATTTTGATAAGTGTATTGAAGTCTTTCAAAAGTGTATAAATACATATTAAAACACTACATGTATATACATTTTAACTGAGTCGTTAAGTCATCGTTAGTCGTTACATGTAAGTGTTGTTTTGAAACCTTTAGGTTAACGATCTTGTTAAATGTTGTTAACCCAATGTTTATAATAACAAAAGAGATTTTAAATTATTATATTATTATGATATTATGATGTACGAATATCTCTTAATATGATATATATACATTAAATGTCGTTACAACGATAAACGTTACATATATGTCTCGTTTCAAAATCATTAAGTTAGTAGTCTTGTTTTTACATATGTAGTTCATTGTTAATATAATTAATGATATGTTTACTTATCATAATATCATGTTAACTATATATATAACCATATATATGTCATCATATAGTTTTTTACAAGTTTTAACGTTCGTGAATCACCGGTCAACTTGGGTGGTCAATTGTCTATATGAAACCTATTTCAATTAATCAAGTCTTAACAAGTTTGATTGCTTAACATGTTGGAAACATTTAATCATGTAAACATCAATCTCAGTTAATATATATAAACATGGAAAAGTTCGGGTCACTACAGTACCTACCCGTTAAATAAATTTCGCCCCGAAATTTTAAGCTGTTGAAGGTGTTGACGAATCTTCTGGAAATAGATGCGGGTATTTCTTCTTCATCTGATCTTCACGCTCCCAGGTGAACTCGGGTCCTCTACGAGCATTCCATCGAACCTTAACAATTGGTATCTTGTTTTGCTTAAGTCTTTTAACCTCACGATCCATTATTTCGACGGGTTCTTCGATGAATTGAAGTTTTTCGTTGATTTGGATTTCATCTAACGGAATAGTGAGATCTTCTTTAGCAAAACATTTCTTTAAATTCGAGACGTGGAAAGTGTTATGTACAGCCGCGAGTTGTTGAGGTAACTCTAGTCGGTAAGCTACTGGTCCGACACGATCAATAATCTTGAATGGTCCAATATACCTTGGATTTAATTTCCCTCGTTTACCAAATCGAACAACGCCTTTCCAAGGTGCAACTTTAAGCATGACCATCTCTCCAATTTCAAATTCTATATCTTTTCTTTTAATGTCAGCGTAGCTCTTTTGTCGACTTTGGGCGGTTTTCAACCGTTGTTGAATTTGGATGATCTTCTCGGTAGTTTCTTGTATAATCTCCGGACCCGTAATCTGTCTATCCCCCACTTCACTCCAACAAATCGGAGACCTGCACTTTCTACCATAAAGTGCTTCAAGATAAACTTTAACACAATTAAGTGGGACCATTACATAATGATTGTCTTTCTTTTAATCGTGAATTGGCTCTGATACCAACTGAAATGTCCCGTTCTTATTGATTAAAAACGTTCCATATTACTTGATTTCGTTGCGAGGTTTTGACCTCTATATGAGACGTTTTTCAAAGACTGCATTCATTTTTAAACAAACCATAACCTTTATTTCATCAATAAAGGTTTAAAACGCTTTACGTAGATTATCAAATAATGATAATCTAAAATATCCTGTTTACACACGACCATTACATAATGGTTTACAATACAAATATGTTACAACAAAATAAGTTTCTTGAATGCAGTTTTTACACAATATCATACAAGCATGGACTCCAAATCTTGTCCTTATTTAAGAATGTGACAGCGGAAGCTCTTAATAATCACCTGAGAATAAACATGCTTAAAACGTCAACAAAAATGTTGGTGAGTTATAGGTTTAACCTATATATATCAAATCGTAACAATAGACCACAAGATTTCATATTTCAATACACATCCCATACATAGAGATAAAAATCATTCATATGGTGAACACCTGGTAACCGACAATAACAAGATGCATATATAAGAATATCCCCATCATTCCGGGACACCCTTCGGATATGATATAAATTTCGAAGTACTAAAGCATCCGGTACTTTGGATGGGGTTTGTTAGGCCCAATAGATCTATCTTTAGGATTCGCGTCAATTAGGGTGTCTGTTCCCTAATTCTTAGATTACCAGACTTAATAAAAAGGGGCATATTCGATTTCGATAATTCAACCATAGAATGTAGTTTCACGTACTTATGTCTATTTTGTAAATCATTTATAAAACTTGCATGTATTCTCATCCCAAAAATATTAGATTTTAAAAGTGGGACTATAACTCACTTTCACAGATTTTTACTTCGTCGGGAAGTAAGACTTGGCCACTGGTTGATTCACGAACCTATAACAATATATACATATATATCAAAGTATGTTCAAAATATATTTACAACACTTTTAATATATTTTGATGTTTTAAGTTTATTAAGTCAGCTGTCCTCGTTAGTAACCTACAACTAGTTGTCCACAGTTAGATGTACAGAAATAAATCGATAAATATTATCTTGAATCAATCCACGACCCAGTGTATACGTATCTCAGTATTGATCACAACTCAAACTATATATATTTTGGAATCAACCTCAACCCTGTATAGCTAACTCCAACATTCACATATAGAGTGTCTATGGTTGTTCCGAAATATATATAGATGTGTCGACATGATAGGTCGAAACATTGTATACGTGTCTATGGTATCTCAAGATTACATAATATATAATACAAGTTGATTAAGTTATGGTTGGAATAGATTTGTTACCAATTTTCACGTAGCTAAAATGAGAAAAATTATCCAATCTTGTTTTACCCATAACTTCTTCATTTTAAATCCGTTTTGAGTGAATCAAATTGCTATGGTTTCATATTGAACTCTATTTTATGAATCTAAACAAAAAAAGTATAGGTTTATAGTCGGAAAAATAAGTTACAAGTCGTTTTTGTAAAGGTAGTCATTTCAGTCGAAAGAACGACGTCTAGATGACCATTTTAGAAAACATACTTCCACTTTGAGTTTAACCATAATTTTTGGATATAGTTTCATGTTCATAATAAAAATCATTTTCTCAGAATAACAACTTTTAAATCAAAGTTTATCATAGTTTTTAATTAACTAACCCAAAACAGCCCGCGGTGTTACTACGACGGCGTAAATCCGGTTTTATGGTGTTTTTCGTGTTTCCAGGTTTTAAATCATTAAGTTAGCATATCATATAGATATAGAACATGTGTTTAGTTGATTTTAAAAGTCAAGTTAGAAGGATTAACTTTTGTTTGCGAACAAGTTTAGAATTAACTAAACTATGTTCTAGTGATTACAAGTTTAAACCTTCGAATAAGATAGCTTTATATGTATGAATTGAATGATGTTATGAACATCATTACTACCTTAAGTTCCTTGGATGAACCTACTGGAAAAGATAAAAATGGATCTAGCTTCAATGGATCCTTGGATGGCTCAAAGTTCTTGAAGCAAAATCATGACACGAAAACAAGTTCAAGTAAGATCATCACTTGAAATAAGATTGTTATAGTTATAGAAATTGAACCAAAGTTTGAATATGATTATTACCTTGTATTAGAATGATAACCTACTGTAAGAAACAAAGATTTCTTGAGGTTGGATGATCACCTTACAAGATTGGAAGTGAGCTAGCAAACTTGAAAGTATTCTTGATTTTATGAAACTAGAACTTTTGGAATTTATGAAGAACACTTAGAACTTGAAGATAGAACTTGAGAGAGTTCAATTAGATGAAGAAAATTGAAGAATGAAAGTGTTTGTAGGTGTTTTTGGTCGTTGGTGTATGGATTAGATATAAAGGATATGTAATTTTGTTTTCATGTAAATAAGTCATGAATGATTACTCATATTTTTGTAATCTTATGAGATATTTCATGCTAGTTGCCAAATGATGGTTCCCACATGTGTTAGGTGACTCACATGGGCTGCTAAGAGCTGATCATTGGAGTGTATATACCAATAGTACATACATCTAAAAGCTGTGTATTGTACGAGTACGAATACGGGTGCATACGAGTAGAATTGTTGATGAAACTGAACGAGAATGTAATTGTAAGCATTTTTGTTAAGTAGAAGTATTTTGATAAGTGTATTGAAGTCTTTCAAAAGTGTATAAATACATATTAAAACACTACATGTATATACATTTTAACTGAGTCGTTAAGTCATCGTTAGTCGTTACATGTAAGTGTTGTTTTGAAACCTTTAGGTTAACGATCTTGTTAAATGTTGTTAACCCAATGTTTATAATAACAAAAGAGATTTTAAATTATTATATTATTATGATATTATGATGTACGAATATCTCTTAATATGATATATATACATTAAATGTCGTTACAACGATAAACGTTACATATATGTCTCGTTTCAAAATCATTAAGTTAGTAGTCTTGTTTTTACATATGTAGTTCATTGTTAATATAATTAATGATATGTTTACTTATCATAATATCATGTTAACTATATATATAACCATATATATGTCATCATATAGTTTTTTACAAGTTTTAACGTTCGTGAATCACCGGTCAACTTGGGTGGTCAATTGTCTATATGAAACCTATTTCAATTAATCAAGTCTTAACAAGTTTGATTGCTTAACATGTTGGAAACATTTAATCATGTAAACATCAATCTCAGTTAATATATATAAACATGGAAAAGTTCGGGTCACTACAGTACCTACCCGTTAAATAAATTTCGCCCCGAAATTTTAAGCTGTTGAAGGTGTTGACGAATCTTCTGGAAATAGATGCGGGTATTTCTTCTTCATCTGATCTTCACGCTCCCAGGTGAACTCGGGTCCTCTACGAGCATTCCATCGAACCTTAACAATTGGTATCTTGTTTTGCTTAAGTCTTTTAACCTCACGATCCATTATTTCGACGGGTTCTTCGATGAATTGAAGTTTTTCGTTGATTTGGATTTCATCTAACGGAATAGTGAGATCTTCTTTAGCAAAACATTTCTTTAAATTCGAGACGTGGAAAGTGTTATGTACAGCCGCGAGTTGTTGAGGTAACTCTAGTCGGTAAGCTACTGGTCCGACACGATCAATAATCTTGAATGGTCCAATATACCTTGGATTTAATTTCCCTCGTTTACCAAATCGAACAACGCCTTTCCAAGGTGCAACTTTAAGCATGACCATCTCTCCAATTTCAAATTCTATATCTTTTCTTTTAATGTCAGCGTAGCTCTTTTGTCGACTTTGGGCGGTTTTCAACCGTTGTTGAATTTGGATGATCTTCTCGGTAGTTTCTTGTATAATCTCCGGACCCGTAATCTGTCTATCCCCCACTTCACTCCAACAAATCGGAGACCTGCACTTTCTACCATAAAGTGCTTCAAACGGCGCCATCTCAATGCTTGAATGGTAGCTGTTGTTGTAGGAAAATTCTGCTAACGGTAGATGTCGATCCCAACTGTTTCCGAAATCAATAACACAAGCTCGTAGCATGTCTTCAAGCGTTTGTATCGTCCTTTCGCTCTGCCCATCAGTTTGTGGATGATAGGCAGTACTCATGTCTAGACGAGTTCCTAATGCTTGCTGTAATGTCTGCCAGAATCTTGAAATAAATCTGCCATCCCTATCAGAGATAATAGAGATTGGTATTCCATGTCTGGAGATGACTTCCTTCAAATACAGTCGTGCTAACTTCTCCATCTTGTCATCTTCTCTTATTGGTAGGAAGTGTGCGGATTTGGTGAGACGATCAACTATTACCCAAATAGTATCAAAACCACTTGCAGTCCTTGGCAATTTAGTGATGAAATCCATGGTAATGTTTTCCCATTTCCATTCCGGGATTTCGGGTTGTTGAAGTAGACCTGATGGTTTCTGATGCTCAGCTTTGACCTTAGAACACGTCAAACATTCTCCTACGTATTTAGCAACATCGGCTTTCATACCCGGCCACCAAAAATGTTTCTTGAGATCCTTGTACATCTTCCCCGTTCCAGGATGTATTGAGTATCTGGTTTTATGAGCTTCTCTAAGTACCATTTCTCTCATATCTCCAAATTTTGGTACCCAAATCCTTTCAGCCCTATACCGGCTTCCGTCTTCCCGAATATTAAGATGCTTCTCCGATCCTTTGGGTATTTCATCCTTTAAATTTCCCTCTTTTAAAACTCCTTGTTGCGCCTCCTTTATTTGAGTAGTAATGTTATTATGAATCATTATATTCATAGATTTTACTCGAATGGGTTCTCTGTCCTTCCTGCTCAAGGCATCGGCTACCACATTTGCCTTCCCCGGGTGGTAACGAATCTCAAAGTCGTAATCATTCAATAATTCAATCCACCTACGCTGCCTCATATTCAGTTGTTTCTGATTAAATATGTGTTGAAGACTTTTGTGGTCGGTATATATAATACTTTTGACCCCATATAAGTAGTGCCTCCAAGTCTTTAATGCAAAAACAACCGCGCCTAATTCCAAATCATGCGTCGTATAATTTTGTTCGTGAATCTTCAATTGTCTAGACGCATAAGCAATCACCTTCGTTCGTTACATACCAACAATTAATATTAGTTTTACCAAAATTTGGAGATATGAGAGAAATGGTACTTAGGGAAGCTCATAAAACCAGATACTCAATACATCCTGGAACGGGGAAGATGTACAAGGATCTCAAGAAACATTTTTGGTGGCCGGGTATGAAAGCCGATGTTGCTAAATACGTAGGAGAATGTTTGACGTGTTCTAAGGTCAAAGCTGAGCATCAGAAACCATCAGGTCTACTTCAACAACCCGAAATCCCGGAATGGAAATGGGAAAACATTACCATGGATTTCATCACTAAATTGCCAAGGACTGCAAGTGGTTTTGATACTATTTGGGTAATAGTTGACCGTCTCTCCAAATCAGCACACTTCTTGCCAATAAGAGAAGATGACAAGATGGAGAAGTTAGCACGACTGTATTTGAAGGAAGTCATCTCCAGACATGGAATACCAATCTCTATTATCTCTGATAGGGATGGCAGATTTATTTCAAGATTCTGGCAGACATTACAGCAAGCATTAGGAACTCGTCTAGACATGAGTACTGCCTATCATCCACAAACTGATGGGCAGAGCGAAAGGACGATACAAACGCTTGAAGACATGCTACGAGCATGTTTTATTGATTTCGGAAACAGTTGGGATCGACATCTACCGTTAGCAGAATTTTCCTACAACAACAGCTACCATTCAAGCATTGAGATGGCGCCGTTTGAAGCACTTTATGGTAGAAAGTGCAGGTCTCCGATTTGTTGGAGTGAAGTGGGGGATAGACAGATTACGGGTCCGGAGATTATACAAGAAACTACCGAGAAGATCATCCAAATTCAACAACGGTTGAAAACCGCCCAAAGTCGACAAAAGAGCTACGCTGACATTAAAAGAAAAGATATAGAATTTGAAATTGGAGAGATGGTCATGCTTAAAGTTGCACCTTGGAAAGGCGTTGTTCGATTTGGTAAACGAGGGAAATTAAATCCAAGGTATATTGGACCATTCAAGATTATTGATCGTATCGGACCAGTAGCTTACCGACTAGAGTTACCTCAACAACTCGCGGCTGTACATAACACTTTCCACGTCTCGAATTTAAAGAAATGTTTTTCTAAAGAAGATCTCACTATTCCGTTAGATGAAATCCAAATCAACGAAAAACTTCAATTCATCGAAGAACCCGTCGAAATAATGGATCGTGAGGTTAAAAGACTTAAGCAAAACAAGATACCAATTGTTAAAGTTCGATGGAATGCTCGTAGAGGACCTGAGTTCACCTGGGAGCGTGAAGATCAGATGAAGAAGAAATACCCGCATCTATTTCCAGAAGATTCGTCAACACCTTCAACAGCTTAAAATTTCGGGACGAAATTTATTTAACGGGTAGGTACTGTAGTGACCCGAACTTTTCCATGTTTATATATATTAATTGAGATTGATATTTACATGATTAAATGTTTCCAACATGTTAAGCAATCAAACTTGTTAAGACTTGATTAATTGAAATAGGTTTCATATAGACAATTGACCACCCAAGTTCACCGGTGATTCACGAACGTTAAAACTTGTAAAAACTATATGATGACATATATATGGTTATATATATAGTTAACATTATATTATGATAAGTAAACATATCATTAAGTATATTAACAATGAACTACATATGTAAAAACAAGACTACTAACTTAATGATTTTGAAGCGAGACATATATGTAACGATTATCGTTGTAACGACATTTAATGTATATATATCATATTAAGAGATATTCGTACATCATAATATCATGATAATATAATAATTTAAAATCTCTTTTGATATTATAAACATTGGGTTAACAACATTTAACAAGATCGTTAACCTAAAGGTTTCAAAACAACATTTACATGTAACGACTAACGATGACTTAACGACTCAGTTAAAATGTATATACATGTAGTGTTTTAATATGTATTTATATACTTTTGAAAGACTTCAATACACTTATCAAAATACTTCTACTTAACAAAAATGCTTACAATTACATCCTCGTTCAGTTTCATCAACAATTCTACTCGTATGCACCCGTATTCGTACTCGTACAATACACAGCTTTTAGATGTATGTACTATTGGTATATACACTCCAATGATCAGCTCTTAGCAGCCCATGTGAGTCACCTAACACATGTGGGAACCATCATTTGGCAACTAGCATGAAATATCTCATAAAATTACAAAAATATGAGTAATCATTCATGACTTATTTACATGAAAACAAAATTACATATCCTTTATATCTAATCCATACACCAACGACCAAAAACACCTACAAACACTTTCATTCTTCAATTTTATTCATCTAATTGATCTCTCTCAAGTTCTATCTTCAAGTTCTAAGTGTTCTTCATAAACTCCAAAAGTTCTAGTTTCATAAAATCAAGAATACTTTCAAGTTTGCTAGCTCACTTCCAATCTTGTAAGGTGATCATCCAACCTCAAGAAATCTTTGTTTCTTACAGTAGGTTATCATTCTAATACAAGGTAATAATCATATTCAAACTTTGGTTCAATTTCTATAACTATAACAATCTTATTTCAAGTGATGATCTTACTTGAACTTGTTTTCGTGTCATGATTCTGCTTCAAGAACTTCGAGCCATCCAAGGATCCATTGAAGCTAGATCCATTTTTCTCTTTTCCAGTAGATTTATCCAAGGAACTTAAGGTAGTAATGATGTTCATAACATCATTCGATTCATACATATAAAGCTATCTTATTCGAAGGTTTAAATTTGTAATCACTAGAACATAGTTTAGTTAATTCTAAACTTGTTCGCAAACAAAAGTTAATCCTTCTAACTTGACTTTTAAAATCAACTAAACACATGTTCTATATCTATATGATATGCTAACTTAATGATTTAAAACCTGGAAACACGAAAAACACTGTAAAACCGAATTTACGCCGTCGTAGTAACACCGCGGGCTGTTTTGGGTTAGTTAATTAAAAACTATGATAAACTTTGATTTTAAAGTTGTTATTCTGAGAAAATGATTTTTATTATGAACATGAAACTATATCCAAAAATTATGATTAAACTCAAAGTGGAAGTATGTTTTCTAAAATGGTCATCTAGACGTCGTTCTTTCGACTGAAATGACTACCTTTACAAAAATGACTTGTAACTTATTTTTCCGACTACAAACCTATACTTTTCTGTTTAGATTCATAAAATAGAGTTCAATATGAAACCATATCAATTTGATTCACTCAAAACGGATTTAAAATGAAGAAGTTATGGGTAAAACAAGATTGGATAATTTTTCTCATTTTAGCTACGTGAAAATTGGTAACAAATCTATTCCAACCATAACTTAATCAACTTGTGTTGTATATTATGTAATCTTGAGATACCATAGACACGTATACAATGTTTCGACCTATCATGTCGACACATCTATATATATTTCGGAACAACCATAGACACTCTATATGTGAATGTTGGAGTTAGCTATACAGGGTTGAGGTTGATTCCAAAATATATATAGTTTGAGTTGTGATCAATACTGAGATACGTATACACTGGGTCGTGGATTGATTCAAGATAATATTTATCGATTTATTTCTGTACATCTAACTGTGGACAACTAGTTGTAGGTTACTAACGAGGACAGCTGACTTAATAAACTTAAAACATCAAAATATATTAAAAGTGTTGTAAATATATTTTGAACATACTTTGATATATATGTATATATTGTTATAGGTTCGTGAATCAACCAGTGGCCAAGTCTTACTTCCCGACGAAGTAAAAATCTGTGAAAGTGAGTTATAGTCCCACTTTTAAAATCTAATATTTTTGGGATGAGAATACATGCAGGTTTTATAATTGATTTACAAAATAGACACAAGTACGTGAAACTACATTCTATGGTTGAATTATCGAAATCGAATATGCCCCTTTTTATTAAGTCTGGTAATCTAAGAATTAGGGAACAGACACCCTAATTGACGCGAATCCTAAAGATAGATCTATTGGGCCTAACAAACCCCATCCAAAGTACCGGATGCTTTAGTACTTCGAAATTTATATCATATCCGAAGGGTGTCCCGGAATGATGGGGATATTCTTAAATATGCATCTTGTTAATGTCGGTTACCAGGTGTTCACCATATGAATGATTTTTATCTCTATGTATGGGATGTGTATTGAAATATGAAATCTTGTGGTCTATTATTATGATTTGATAATATATAGGTTAAACCTATAACTCACCAACATTTTTTGTTGACATTTTAAGCATGTTTATTCTCAGGTGATTATTAAGAGCTTCCGCTATCGCATACTTAAATAAGGACGAGATTTGAAGTCCATGCTTGTATGATATTGTGTAAAAACTGCATTCAAGAAACTTTTTTTCGTTGTAACATATTTGTATTGTAAACCATTATGTAATGGTCGTGTGTAAACAGGATATTATAGATTATCATTATTTGATAATCTACGTAAAGCTTTTTAAACCTTTATTGATGAAATAAAGGTTATGGTTTGTTTTAAAATGAATGCAATCTTTGAAAAACGTCTCATATAGAGGTCAAAACCTCGCAACGAAATCAATTAATATGGAACGTTTTTAATCAATAAGAACGGGACATTTCAGTTGAAATGTCCCGTTCTTATTGATTAAAAACGTTCCATATTACTTGATTTCGTTGCGAGGTTTTGACCTCTATATGAGACGTTTTTCAAAGACTGCATTCATTTTTAAACAAACCATAACCTTTATTTCATCAATAAAGGTTTAAAACGCTTTACGTAGATTATCAAATAATGATAATCTAAAATATCCTGTTTACACACGACCATTACATAATGGTTTACAATACAAATATGTTACAACAAAATAAGTTTCTTGAATGCAGTTTTTACACAATATCATACAAGCATGGACTCCAAATCTTGTCCTTATTTAAGTATGTGACAGCGGAAGCTCTTAATAATCACCTGAGAATAAACATGCTTAAAACGTCAACAAAAATGTTGGTGAGTTATAGGTTTAACCTATATATATCAAATCGTAACAATAGACCACAAGATTTCATATTTCAATACACATCCCATACATAGAGATAAAAATCATTCATATGGTGAACACCTGGTAACCGACAATAACAAGATGCATATATAAGAATATCCCCATCATTCCGGGACACCCTTCGGATATGATATAAATTTCGAAGTACTAAAGCATCCGGTACTTTGGATGGGGTTTGTTAGGCCCAATAGATCTATCTTTAGGATTCGCGTCAATTAGGGTGTCTGTTCCCTAATTCTTAGATTACCAGACTTAATAAAAAGGGGCATATTCGATTTCGATAATTCAACCATAGAATGTAGTTTCACGTACTTGTGTCTATTTTGTAAATCATTTATAAAACCTGCATGTATTCTCATCCCAAAAATATTAGATTTTAAAAGTGGGACTATAACTCACTTTCACAGATTTTTACTTCGTCGGGAAGTAAGACTTGGCCACTGGTTGATTCACGAACCTATAACAATATATACATATATATCAAAGTATGTTCAAAATATATTTACAACACTTTTAATATATTTTGATGTTTTAAGTTTATTAAGTCAGCTGTCCTCGTTAGTAACCTACAACTAGTTGTCCACAGTTAGATGTACAGAAATAAATCGATAAATATTATCTTGAATCAATCCACGACCCAGTGTATACGTATCTCAGTATTGATCACAACTCAAACTATATATATTTTGGAATCAACCTCAACCCTGTATAGCTAACTCCAACATTCACATATAGAGTGTCTATGGTTGTTCCGAAATATATATAGATGTGTCGACATGATAGGTCGAAACATTGTATACGTGTCTATGGTATCTCAAGATTACATAATATATAATACAAGTTGATTAAGTTATGGTTGGAATAGATTTGTTACCAATTTTCACGTAGCTAAAATGAGAAAAATTATCCAATCTTGTTTTACCCATAACTTCTTCATTTTAAATCCGTTTTGAGTGAATCAAATTGCTATGGTTTCATATTGAACTCTATTTTATGAATCTAAACAAAAAAAGTATAGGTTTATAGTCGGAAAAATAAGTTACAAGTCGTTTTTGTAAAGGTAGTCATTTCAGTCGAAAGAACGACGTCTAGATGACCATTTTAGAAAACATACTTCCACTTTGAGTTTAACCATAATTTTTGGATATAGTTTCATGTTCATAATAAAAATCATTTTCTCAGAATAACAACTTTTAAATCAAAGTTTATCATAGTTTTTAATTAACTAACCCAAAACAGCCCGCGGTGTTACTACGACGGCGTAAATCCGGTTTTATGGTGTTTTTCGTGTTTCCAGGTTTTAAATCATTAAGTTAGCATATCATATAGATATAGAACATGTGTTTAGTTGATTTTAAAAGTCAAGTTAGAAGGATTAACTTTTGTTTGCGAACAAGTTTAGAATTAACTAAACTATGTTCTAGTGATTACAAGTTTAAACCTTCGAATAAGATAGCTTTATATGTATGAATTGAATGATGTTATGAACATCATTACTACCTTAAGTTCCTTGGATGAACCTACTGGAAAAGATAAAAATGGATCTAGCTTCAATGGATCCTTGGATGGCTCAAAGTTCTTGAAGCAAAATCATGACACGAAAACAAGTTCAAGTAAGATCATCACTTGAAATAAGATTGTTATAGTTATAGAAATTGAACCAAAGTTTGAATATGATTATTACCTTGTATTAGAATGATAACCTACTGTAAGAAACAAAGATTTCTTGAGGTTGGATGATCACCTTACAAGATTGGAAGTGAGCTAGCAAACTTGAAAGTATTCTTGATTTTATGAAACTAGAACTTTTGGAATTTATGAAGAACACTTAGAACTTGAAGATAGAACTTGAGAGAGTTCAATTAGATGAAGAAAATTGAAGAATGAAAGTGTTTGTAGGTGTTTTTGGTCGTTGGTGTATGGATTAGATATAAAGGATATGTAATTTTGTTTTCATGTAAATAAGTCATGAATGATTACTCATATTTTTGTAATCTTATGAGATATTTCATGCTAGTTGCCAAATGATGGTTCCCACATGTGTTAGGTGACTCACATGGGCTGCTAAGAGCTGATCATTGGAGTGTATATACCAATAGTACATACATCTAAAAGCTGTGTATTGTACGAGTACGAATACGGGTGCATACGAGTAGAATTGTTGATGAAACTGAACGAGAATGTAATTGTAAGCATTTTTGTTAAGTAGAAGTATTTTGATAAGTGTATTGAAGTCTTTCAAAAGTGTATAAATACATATTAAAACACTACATGTATATACATTTTAACTGAGTCGTTAAGTCATCGTTAGTCGTTACATGTAAGTGTTGTTTTGAAACCTTTAGGTTAACGATCTTGTTAAATGTTGTTAACCCAATGTTTATAATAACAAAAGAGATTTTAAATTATTATATTATTATGATATTATGATGTACGAATATCTCTTAATATGATATATATACATTAAATGTCGTTACAACGATAAACGTTACATATATGTCTCGTTTCAAAATCATTAAGTTAGTAGTCTTGTTTTTACATATGTAGTTCATTGTTAATATAATTAATGATATGTTTACTTATCATAATATCATGTTAACTATATATATAACCATATATATGTCATCATATAGTTTTTTACAAGTTTTAACGTTCGTGAATCACCGGTCAACTTGGGTGGTCAATTGTCTATATGAAACCTATTTCAATTAATCAAGTCTTAACAAGTTTGATTGCTTAACATGTTGGAAACATTTAATCATGTAAACATCAATCTCAGTTAATATATATAAACATGGAAAAGTTCGGGTCACTACAGTACCTACCCGTTAAATAAATTTCGCCCCGAAATTTTAAGCTGTTGAAGGTGTTGACGAATCTTCTGGAAATAGATGCGGGTATTTCTTCTTCATCTGATCTTCACGCTCCCAGGTGAACTCGGGTCCTCTACGAGCATTCCATCGAACCTTAACAATTGGTATCTTGTTTTGCTTAAGTCTTTTAACCTCACGATCCATTATTTCGACGGGTTCTTCGATGAATTGAAGTTTTTCGTTGATTTGGATTTCATCTAACGGAATAGTGAGATCTTCTTTAGCAAAACATTTCTTTAAATTCGAGACGTGGAAAGTGTTATGTACAGCCGCGAGTTGTTGAGGTAACTCTAGTCGGTAAGCTACTGGTCCGACACGATCAATAATCTTGAATGGTCCAATATACCTTGGATTTAATTTCCCTCGTTTACCAAATCGAACAACGCCTTTCCAAGGTGCAACTTTAAGCATGACCATCTCTCCAATTTCAAATTCTATATCTTTTCTTTTAATGTCAGCGTAGCTCTTTTGTCGACTTTGGGCGGTTTTCAACCGTTGTTGAATTTGGATGATCTTCTCGGTAGTTTCTTGTATAATCTCCGGACCCGTAATCTGTCTATCCCCCACTTCACTCCAACAAATCGGAGACCTGCACTTTCTACCATAAAGTGCTTCAAACGGCGCCATCTCAATGCTTGAATGGTAGCTGTTGTTGTAGGAAAATTCTGCTAACGGTAGATGTCGATCCCAACTGTTTCCGAAATCAATAACACAAGCTCGTAGCATGTCTTCAAGCGTTTGTATCGTCCTTTCGCTCTGCCCATCAGTTTGTGGATGATAGGCAGTACTCATGTCTAGACGAGTTCCTAATGCTTGCTGTAATGTCTGCCAGAATCTTGAAATAAATCTGCCATCCCTATCAGAGATAATAGAGATTGGTATTCCATGTCTGGAGATGA
The DNA here is from genome assembly GCF_046630445.1 of Rutidosis leptorrhynchoides. Lineage (NCBI taxonomy): Eukaryota > Viridiplantae > Streptophyta > Magnoliopsida > Asterales > Asteraceae > Rutidosis > Rutidosis leptorrhynchoides. Next base: position 556,739,949 of record NC_092336.1, on the reverse strand, counting down.
CTTCCTTCAAATACAGTCGTGCTAACTTCTCCATCTTGTCATCTTCTCTTATTGGTAGGAAGTGTGCGGATTTGGTGAGACGATCAACTATTACCCAAATAGTATCAAAACCACTTGCAGTCCTTGGCAATTTAGTGATGAAATCCATGGTAATGTTTTCCCATTTCCATTCCGGGATTTCGGGTTGTTGAAGTAGACCTGATGGTTTCTGATGCTCAGCTTTGACCTTAGAACACGTCAAACATTCTCCTACGTATTTAGCAACATCGGCTTTCATACCCGGCCACCAAAAATGTTTCTTGAGATCCTTGTACATCTTCCCCGTTCCAGGATGTATTGAGTATCTGGTTTTATGAGCTTCTCTAAGTACCATTTCTCTCATATCTCCAAATTTTGGTACCCAAATCCTTTCAGCCCTATACCGGCTTCCGTCTTCCCGAATATTAAGATGCTTCTCCGATCCTTTGGGTATTTCATCCTTTAAATTTCCCTCTTTTAAAACTCCTTGTTGCGCCTCCTTTATTTGAGTAGTAATGTTATTATGAATCATTATATTCATAGATTTTACTCGAATGGGTTCTCTGTCCTTCCTGCTCAAGGCATCGGCTACCACATTTGCCTTCCCCGGGTGGTAACGAATCTCAAAGTCGTAATCATTCAATAATTCAATCCACCTACGCTGCCTCATATTCAGTTGTTTCTGATTAAATATGTGTTGAAGACTTTTGTGGTCGGTATATATAATACTTTTGACCCCATATAAGTAGTGCCTCCAAGTCTTTAATGCAAAAACAACCGCGCCTAATTCCAAATCATGCGTCGTATAATTTTGTTCGTGAATCTTCAATTGTCTAGACGCATAAGCAATCACCTTCGTTCGTTGCATTAATACACAACCGAGACCTTGCTTTGATGCATCACAATAAATCACAAAATCATCATTCCCTTCAGGCAATGACAATATAGGTGCCGTAGTTAGCTTTTTCTTCAATAACTGAAACGCTTTCTCTTGTTCATCATTCCATTCAAATTTCTTCCCTTTATGCGTTAATGCAGTCAAGGGTTTTGCTATTCTGGAAAAGTCTTGGATGAACCTTCTGTAGTAACCAGCTAGTCCTAAAAACTGGCGTATGTGTTTCGGAGTTTTCGGGGTTTCCCACTTTTCAACAGTTTCTATCTTTGCCGGATCCACCTTAATACCTTCTTTGTTCACTATGTGACCGAGGAATTGAACTTCTTCCAACCAAAATGCACACTTTGAAAACTTAGCGTACAATTCTTCCTTTCTCAATACTTCTAACACCTTTCTCAAATGTTCACCGTGTTCTTGGTCATTCTTTGAGTAAATAAGTATGTCATCAATGAAAACAATGACAAACTTGTCAAGGTATGGTCCACACACTCGGTTCATAAGGTCCATGAACACAGCTGGTGCATTAGTTAAACCAAACGGCATGACCATAAACTCGTAATGACCGTAACGTGTTCTGAAAGCAGTCTTTGGAATATCATCTTCTTTCACCCGCATTTGATGATACCCGGAACGTAAGTCAATCTTTGAATAAACAGACGAGCCTTGTAGTTGATCAAATAAGTCGTCGATTCTCGGTAGTGGGTAGCGGTTCTTGATGGTAAGTTTGTTCAACTCTCGGTAGTCGATACACAACCTGAATGTACCATCTTTCTTCTTGACAAACAAAACAGGAGCTCCCCACGGTGATGTGCTTGGTCGAATGAAACCACGCTCTAAAAGTTCTTGTAATTGGCTTTGCAGTTCTTTCATCTCGCTGGGTGCGAGTCTGTAAGGAGCACGAGCTATTGGTGCAGCTCCTGGTACAAGATCTATTTGAAATTCAACGGATCGATGTGGGGGTAATCCCGGTAATTCTTTCGGAAATACATCGGGAAATTCTTTTGCAATGGGAACATCATTGATGCTCTTTTCTTCAGTTTGTACTTTCTCGACGTGTGCTAGAACAGCATAGCAACCTTTTCTTATTAGTTTTTGTGCCTTCAAATTACTAATAAGATGTAGCTTCGTGTTGCCCTTTTCTCCGTACACCATTAAGGGTTTTCCTTTTTCTCGTATAATGCGAATTGCATTTTTGTAACAAACGATCTCTGCTTTCACTTCTTTCAACCAGTCCATACCGATTATCACATCAAAACTCCCTAACTCTACTGGTATTAAATCAATCTTAAATGTTTCGCTAACCAGTTTAATTTCTCGATTCCGACATATATTATCTGCTGAAATTAATTTACCATTTGCTAATTCGAGTAAAAATTTACTATCCAAAGGCGTCAATGGACAACTTAATTTAGCACAAAAATCTCTACTCATATAGCTTCTATCCGCACCCGAATCAAATAAAACGTAAGCAGATTTATTGTCAATAAGAAACGTACCCGTAACAAGCTCCGGGTCTTCCTGTGCCTCTACCGCATTAATATTGAAAACTCTTCCACGGCCTTGTCCATTCGTGTTCTCCTGGTTCGGGCAATTTCTAATAATGTGGCCTGGTTTTCCACATTTATAACAAACTACATTGGCATAAAACCAGTGTAAGTGTATTTCGAAATTTAAACTATGAATGGAGTAGTGTATTAAGAAATATCAAAATAATTTATTAAACTATATAATATATAAATGTATATTTATCGAGTTTGTTAGGATGCATTAGTGAGTCTGGACTTCGACCGTGTTTTCTTTAAAAATGATTGCTTAACATTTTTGTTGGAAACTATATATTTTTAACATATGAATATTATGTGATATATTAATCTCTTAACGTGTTTGATATTATGTGATAGATGTCTACCTCTAGAACAAGTCCCATTGACTCACCTAATAATAATGAAGAGTCAAATGTAAATTGGAATGATTTGTGGACTGATTCACAAGTTCCCGAAGAGGAACCGGAAGAAGAGTCGGAACCGGAAGAAGAATCGGAACCGGAAGAAGAATCGGAACCGGATGAAGAAATAGAACCGGTGGGGGAAATAATAAAACGGTTAAGTAAAAGAAAATCCTCAACCAACCGACCAAAGTTAATTATGGTCAATGGTGTTTCCGCCAAGGAAGCAAAATATTGGGAGGATTACCAATTCTCCGATGAATCGGATTCCGACGAGAATTCCGATGATGTTATAGAAATTACCCCAACTGAATTTAAAAAGGCAAAAGAAAATAATAAGGGAAAGGGCATAAAAATAGAGAAATCTAATTCCAACCCCGATGAACTTTATATGTATCGTCAACCCCCGAAGTCCTTAAGTTGTAACAATGACCCGGGAACCTCTAAACCACCAGGTTTTTCTAAACCAATGTGGACAACGACGGCTCGTATTAGGGGAACATCATATATCCCTAGAAACTTGGCAAAACGAACCAAAACCGAAGAAGAAGAAACGAGCGAGTCGGAATAAGATAGTTGTATTCGTGTGGTGTAATATATGTAATATAGTGTTCTTATGCTTTATGATATATGTAAAAATTGCTTGTATTAATAAGTATTTTTTTATGAAACTAACTCTTGTCTATTTTACAGTTTAAAAACACAAAATGGATAGACAACCCAATATTTTAAGAGACCTACCCGGAGACATGATTGATGAAATCTTGTCTAGAGTCGGCCAGAATTCTTCGGCACAACTATTTAAGGCGAGATCAGTTTGTAAGACATTCGAAGAACGTTCCAAGAATGTCTTGGTTTATAAGAGACTTTCGTTTGAAAGATGGGGGATATCACATTGGGAAACCCATAAGTTACGATGTGTTTACTTTGACGCATATATTGCGGGGAACCCAAATGCTATTTTACGCAACGGGTTAAGAAATTATTTTGACTCAATATATCCGAATATTGGACTTCGTGATTTAGAAAAAGCGGCTAACATGCAACATAAAGAAGCATGTTATGTTTACGGATTAGTAATGTTCGCTTCTCACCAAAGTGAGAACAAGAACATCGGGCTACAACTATTAAACAAAACTTTTCCACAAGTGACGGAGTCGGTAATTGGGGTAAGAAATGAGGTTTTTAGATTATTACGGGACTGTTGGACATTACGTAACCCTCGTCCCTTTGATGACGTTACAACACGCTGTCTTATCAACGGCCATAACGGTTATGTTGCACAAGACCAAGGATGGGAAGTAGTCCTAGTAAAACCAGAATGCATGACTTGTTTCTGGACGTATGAATTACGTGTCTTTATTGCCTTTGCCGAACGACTTGTGTACTAGCTAGAATTGTCTTCACAACTATCTTGTATCATAGTTATTGTGTGCTATATTTCATGCTTTATGTAAAATAAGCGGTATTGTAAGTTATTAAAATATTGTATAAAAGTTTGAACGCGAAATATTATTACAATCAGTTTTTCATATAGAATTGTAGTAGTTGAATTGTATATTAGCTACTAAGTATGAACTTAACGGGTAGGTACTACCCGAATTTAAACTTATAAAATGCTAATATGAAGAAAAAGCTTTTATAAATGAGTTCATATTATGCTACGAAATACTATTAACTACTCTTAATATTCTGTATGATTAACTTGTTCCATTTAACTATTTTGAAGGAAATGGCACCGACTACTCGACACACCGTGAATATGAATGAAGAGGAATTCCGTACTTTTCTAGCTTCAAACATAGCCGCAGTACAGGCTGCACTACATACCAACAATAACCTTGGATCTAGCAGTACAGGAAATCGTGTAGGATGCACCTACAAAGAATTCACTGCCTGCAAACCTTTGGAATTTGATGGAACCGAAGGACCGATCGGATTGAAACGGTGGACCGAGAAGGTTGAATCGGTGTTTGCCATAAGTAAGTGTACTGAAGAGGACAAAGTGAAGTACGCTACGCATACCTTCACAGGTTCTGCGTTAACATGGTGGAATACCTATCTAGAGCAAGTGGGACAAGATGATGCATACGCACTACCGTGGTCAGCATTCAAGCACTTGATGAACGAGAAGTATCGTCCCAGAACCGAGGTCAATAAGCTCAAGACAGAACTAAGAGGGTTACGAACCCAAGGATTTGATATTACCACGTATGAAAGACGATTCACAGAATTGTGCCTATTGTGTCCGGGAGCATTCGAAGATGAGGAAGAGAAGATCGACGCGTTTGTGAAAGGATTACCGGAAAGAATCCAAGAAGATATAAGTTCACACGAGCCCGCCTCCATACAACAGGCATGTAGAATGGCTCACAAACTAGTGAACCAGATTGAAGAAAGAATTAAAGAACAGACTGCTGAAGAGGCCAATGTGAAGCAAGTCAAAAGAAAGTGGGAGGAAAACGGTGATAAGAATCACCAATACAACAACAGCAATTACAACAATAATCGCAACAATTATCCCAACAATCGCAACATCAATCGCAACTACAACAAACGGCCCAACAACAACAACAACAACAACAACAGCAACTACAACAATCATCCCAACAACAATAATAACCGTAACAACAACAACAATCAGAAGCAGCTATGCCAAAGGTGTGAAAAGAATCACTCGGGGTTCTGCACCAAATTTTGCAACAAGTGTAAAAGAAATGGTCATAGCGCGGCGAAGTGTGAGGTCTACGGACCAGGGGTTAATAGAACGAAAGGAACAAATGGTGTCGGAACGAGTAATGGCGGAGCAAGTAGTGTCGGAGCAAGTTATGCCAATGTAGTTTGTTATAAATGTGGAAAACCAGGCCACATTATTAGAAATTGCCCAAACCAGGAGAACACGAATGGACAAGGCCGTGGAAGAGTTTTCAATATTAATGCGGTAGAGGCACAGGAAGACCCGGAGCTTGTTACGGGTACGTTTCTTATTGACAATAAATCTGCTTACGTTTTATTTGATTCGGGTGCGGATAGAAGCTATATGAGTAGAGATTTTTGTGCTAAATTAAGTTGTCCATTGACGCCTTTGGATAGTAAATTTTTACTCGAATTAGCAAATGGTAAATTAATTTCAGCAGATAATATATGTCGGAATCGAGAAATTAAACTGGTTAGCGAAACATTTAAGATTGATTTAATACCAGTAGAGTTAGGGAGTTTTGATGTGATAATCGGTATGGACTGGTTGAAAGAAGTGAAAGCAGAGATCGTTTGTTACAAAAATGCAATTCGCATTATACGAGAAAAAGGAAAACCCTTAATGGTGTACGGAGAAAAGGGCAACACGAAGCTACATCTTATTAGTAATTTGAAGGCACAAAAACTAATAAGAAAAGGTTGCTATGCTGTTCTAGCACACGTCGAGAAAGTACAAACTGAAGAAAAGAGCATCAATGATGTTCCCATTGCAAAAGAATTTCCCGATGTATTTCCGAAAGAATTACCGGGATTACCCCCACATCGATCCGTTGAATTTCAAATAGATCTTGTACCAGGAGCTGCACCAATAGCTCGTGCTCCTTACAGACTCGCACCCAGCGAGATGAAAGAACTGCAAAGCCAATTACAAGAACTTTTAGAGCGTGGTTTCATTCGACCAAGCACATCACCGTGGGGAGCTCCTGTTTTGTTTGTCAAGAAGAAAGATGGTACATTCAGGTTGTGTATCGACTACCGAGAGTTGAACAAACTTACCATCAAGAACCGCTACCCACTACCGAGAATCGACGACTTATTTGATCAACTACAAGGCTCGTCTGTTTATTCAAAGATTGACTTACGTTCCGGGTATCATCAAATGCGGGTGAAAGAAGATGATATTCCAAAGACTGCTTTCAGAACACGTTACGGTCATTACGAGTTTATGGTCATGCCGTTTGGTTTAACTAATGCACCAGCTGTGTTCATGGACCTTATGAACCGAGTGTGTGGACCATACCTTGACAAGTTTGTCATTGTTTTCATTGATGACATACTTATTTACTCAAAGAATGACCAAGAACACAGTGAACATTTGAGAAAGGTGTTAGAAGTATTGAGAAAGGAAGAATTGTACGCTAAGTTTTCAAAGTGTGCATTTTGGTTGGAAGAAGTTCAATTCCTCGGTCACATAGTGAACAAAGAAGGTATTAAGGTGGATCCGGCAAAGATAGAAACTGTTGAAAAGTGGGAAACCCCGAAAACTCCGAAACACATACGCCAGTTTTTAGGACTAGCTGGTTACTACAGAAGGTTCATCCAAGACTTTTCCAGAATAGCAAAACCCTTGACTGCATTAACGCATAAAGGGAAGAAATTTGAATGGAATGATGAACAAGAGAAAGCGTTTCAGTTATTGAAGAAAAAGCTAACTACGGCACCTATATTGTCATTGCCTGAAGGGAATGATGATTTTGTGATTTATTGTGATGCATCAAAGCAAGGTCTCGGTTGTGTATTAATGCAACGAACGAAGGTGATTGCTTATGCGTCTAGACAATTGAAGATTCACGAACAAAATTATACGACGCATGATTTGGAATTAGGCGCGGTTGTTTTTGCATTAAAGACTTGGAGGCACTACTTATATGGGGTCAAAAGTATTATATATACCGACCACAAAAGTCTTCAACACATATTTAATCAGAAACAACTGAATATGAGGCAGCGTAGGTGGATTGAATTATTGAATGATTACGACTTTGAGATTCGTTACCACCCGGGGAAGGCAAATGTGGTAGCCGATGCCTTGAGCAGGAAGGACAGAGAACCCATTCGAGTAAAATCTATGAATATAATGATTCATAATAACATTACTACTCAAATAAAGGAGGCGCAACAAGGAGTTTTAAAAGAGGGAAATTTAAAGGATGAAATACCCAAAGGATCGGAGAAGCATCTTAATATTCGGGAAGACGGAAGCCGGTATAGGGCTGAAAGGATTTGGGTACCAAAATTTGGAGATATGAGAGAAATGGTACTTAGAGAAGCTCATAAAACCAGATACTCAATACATCCTGGAACGGGGAAGATGTACAAGGATCTCAAGAAACATTTTTGGTGGCCGGGTATGAAAGCCGATGTTGCTAAATACGTAGGAGAATGTTTGACGTGTTCTAAGGTCAAAGCTGAGCATCAGAAACCATCAGGTCTACTTCAACAACCCGAAATCCCGGAATGGAAATGGGAAAACATTACCATGGATTTCATCACTAAATTGCCAAGGACTGCAAGTGGTTTTGATACTATTTGGGTAATAGTTGATCGTCTCACCAAATCCGCACACTTCCTACCAATAAGAGAAGATGACAAGATGGAGAAGTTAGCACGACTGTATTTGAAGGAAGTCATCTCCAGACATGGAATACCAATCTCTATTATCTCTGATAGGGATGGCAGATTTATTTCAAGATTCTGGCAGACATTACAGCAAGCATTAGGAACTCGTCTAGACATGAGTACTGCCTATCATCCACAAACTGATGGGCAGAGCGAAAGGACGATACAAACGCTTGAAGACATGCTACGAGCTTGTGTTATTGATTTCGGAAACAGTTGGGATCGACATCTACCGTTAGCAGAATTTTCCTACAACAACAGCTACCATTCAAGCATTGAGATGGCGCCGTTTGAAGCACTTTATGGTAGAAAGTGCAGGTCTCCGATTTGTTGGAGTGAAGTGGGGGATAGACAGATTACGGGTCCGGAGATTATACAAGAAACTACCGAGAAGATCATCCAAATTCAACAACGGTTGAAAACCGCCCAAAGTCGACAAAAGAGCTACGCTGACATTAAAAGAAAAGATATAGAATTTGAAATTGGAGAGATGGTCATGCTTAAAGTTGCACCTTGGAAAGGCGTTGTTCGATTTGGTAAACGAGGGAAATTAAATCCAAGGTATATTGGACCATTCAAGATTATTGATCGTGTCGGACCAGTAGCTTACCGACTAGAGTTACCTCAACAACTCGCGGCTGTACATAACACTTTCCACGTCTCGAATTTAAAGAAATGTTTTGCTAAAGAAGATCTCACTATTCCGTTAGATGAAATCCAAATCAACGAAAAACTTCAATTCATCGAAGAACCCGTCGAAATAATGGATCGTGAGGTTAAAAGACTTAAGCAAAACAAGATACCAATTGTTAAGGTTCGATGGAATGCTCGTAGAGGACCCGAGTTCACCTGGGAGCGTGAAGATCAGATGAAGAAGAAATACCCGCATCTATTTCCAGAAGATTCGTCAACACCTTCAACAGCTTAAAATTTCGGGGCGAAATTTATTTAACGGGTAGGTACTGTAGTGACCCGAACTTTTCCATGTTTATATATATTAACTGAGATTGATGTTTACATGATTAAATGTTTCCAACATGTTAAGCAATCAAACTTGTTAAGACTTGATTAATTGAAATAGGTTTCATATAGACAATTGACCACCCAAGTTGACCGGTGATTCACGAACGTTAAAACTTGTAAAAAACTATATGATGACATATATATGGTTATATATATAGTTAACATGATATTATGATAAGTAAACATATCATTAATTATATTAACAATGAACTACATATGTAAAAACAAGACTACTAACTTAATGATTTTGAAACGAGACATATATGTAACGTTTATCGTTGTAACGACATTTAATGTATATATATCATATTAAGAGATATTCGTACATCATAATATCATAATAATATAATAATTTAAAATCTCTTTTGTTATTATAAACATTGGGTTAACAACATTTAACAAGATCGTTAACCTAAAGGTTTCAAAACAACACTTACATGTAACGACTAACGATGACTTAACGACTCAGTTAAAATGTATATACATGTAGTGTTTTAATATGTATTTATACACTTTTGAAAGACTTCAATACACTTATCAAAATACTTCTACTTAACAAAAATGCTTACAATTACATTCTCGTTCAGTTTCATCAACAATTCTACTCGTATGCACCCGTATTCGTACTCGTACAATACACAGCTTTTAGATGTATGTACTATTGGTATATACACTCCAATGATCAGCTCTTAGCAGCCCATGTGAGTCACCTAACACATGTGGGAACCATCATTTGGCAACTAGCATGAAATATCTCATAAGATTACAAAAATATGAGTAATCATTCATGACTTATTTACATGAAAACAAAATTACATATCCTTTATATCTAATCCATACACCAACGACCAAAAACACCTACAAACACTTTCATTCTTCAATTTTCTTCATCTAATTGAACTCTCTCAAGTTCTATCTTCAAGTTCTAAGTGTTCTTCATAAATTCCAAAAGTTCTAGTTTCATAAAATCAAGAATACTTTCAAGTTTGCTAGCTCACTTCCAATCTTGTAAGGTGATCATCCAACCTCAAGAAATCTTTGTTTCTTACAGTAGGTTATCATTCTAATACAAGGTAATAATCATATTCAAACTTTGGTTCAATTTCTATAACTATAACAATCTTATTTCAAGTGATGATCTTACTTGAACTTGTTTTCGTGTCATGATTTTGCTTCAAGAACTTTGAGCCATCCAAGGATCCATTGAAGCTAGATCCATTTTTATCTTTTCCAGTAGGTTCATCCAAGGAACTTAAGGTAGTAATGATGTTCATAACATCATTCAATTCATACATATAAAGCTATCTTATTCGAAGGTTTAAACTTGTAATCACTAGAACATAGTTTAGTTAATTCTAAACTTGTTCGCAAACAAAAGTTAATCCTTCTAACTTGACTTTTAAAATCAACTAAACACATGTTCTATATCTATATGATATGCTAACTTAATGATTTAAAACCTGGAAACACGAAAAACACCATAAAACCGGATTTACGCCGTCGTAGTAACACCGCGGGCTGTTTTGGGTTAGTTAATTAAAAACTATGATAAACTTTGATTTAAAAGTTGTTATTCTGAGAAAATGATTTTTATTATGAACATGAAACTATATCCAAAAATTATGGTTAAACTCAAAGTGGAAGTATGTTTTCTAAAATGGTCATCTAGACGTCGTTCTTTCGACTGAAATGACTACCTTTACAAAAACGACTTGTAACTTATTTTTCCGACTATAAACCTATACTTTTTTTGTTTAGATTCATAGAATAGAGTTCAATATGAAACCATAGCAATTTGATTCACTCAAAACGGATTTAAAATGAAGAAGTTATGGGTAAAACAAGATTGGATAATTTTTCTCATTTTAGCTACGTGAAAATTGGTAACAAATCTATTCCAACCATAACTTAATCAACTTGTATTATATATTATGTAATCTTGAGATACCATAGACACGTATACAATGTTTCGACCTATCATGTCGACACATCTATATATATTTCGGAACAACCATAGACACTCTATATGTGAATGTTGGAGTTAGCTATACAGGGTTGAGGTTGATTCCAAAATATATATAGTTTGAGTTGTGATCAATACTGAGATACGTATACACTGGGTCGTGGATTGATTCAAGATAATATTTATCGATTTATTTCTGTACATCTAACTGTGGACAACTAGTTGTAGGTTACTAACGAGGACAGCTGACTTAATAAACTTAAAACATCAAAATATATTAAAAGTGTTGTAAATATATTTTGAACATACTTTGATATATATGTATATATTGTTATAGGTTCGTGAATCAACCAGTGGCCAAGTCTTACTTCCCGACGAAGTAAAAATCTGTGAAAGTGAGTTATAGTCCCACTTTTAAAATCTAATATTTTTGGGATGAGAATACATGCAGGTTTTATAAATGATTTACAAAATAGACACAAGTACGTGAAACTACATTCTATGGTTGAATTATCGAAATCGAATATGCCCCTTTTTATTAAGTCTGGTAATCTAAGAATTAGGGAACAGACACCCTAATTGACGCGAATCCTAAAGATAGATCTATTGGGCCTAACAAACCCCATCCAAATCAAAGTATGTTCAAAATATATTTACAACACTTTTAATATATTTTGATGTTTTAAGTTTATTAAGTCAGCTGTCCTCGTTAGTAACCTACAACTAGTTGTCCACAGTTAGATGTACAGAAATAAATCGATAAATATTATCTTGAATCAATCCACGACCCAGTGTATACGTATCTCAGTATTGATCACAACTCAAACTATATATATTTTGGAATCAACCTCAACCCTGTATAGCTAACTCCAACATTCACATATAGAGTGTCTATGGTTGTTCCGAAATATATATAGATGTGTCGACATGATAGGTCGAAACATTGTATACGTGTCTATGGTATCTCAAGATTACATAATATATAATACAAGTTGATTAAGTTATGGTTGGAATAGATTTGTTACCAATTTTCACGTAGCTAAAATGAGAAAAATTATCCAATCTTGTTTTACCCATAACTTCTTCATTTTAAATCCGTTTTGAGTGAATCAAATTGCTATGGTTTCATATTGAACTCTATTTTATGAATCTAAACAAAAAAAGTATAGGTTTATAGTCGGAAAAATAAGTTACAAGTCGTTTTTGTAAAGGTAGTCATTTCAGTCGAAAGAACGACGTCTAGATGACCATTTTAGAAAACATACTTCCACTTTGAGTTTAACCATAATTTTTGGATATAGTTTCATGTTCATAATAAAAATCATTTTCTCAGAATAACAACTTTTAAATCAAAGTTTATCATAGTTTTTAATTAACTAACCCAAAACAGCCCGCGGTGTTACTACGACGGCGTAAATCCGGTTTTATGGTGTTTTTCGTGTTTCCAGGTTTTAAATCATTAAGTTAGCATATCATATAGATATAGAACATGTGTTTAGTTGATTTTAAAAGTCAAGTTAGAAGGATTAACTTTTGTTTGCGAACAAGTTTAGAATTAACTAAACTATGTTCTAGTGATTACAAGTTAATCTCAACTAAACACATGTTCTATATCTATATGATATGCTAACTTAATGATTTAAAACCTGGAAACACGAAAACACCGTAAAACCGGATTTACGCCGTCGTAGTAACACCGCGGGCTGTTTTGGGTTAGTTAATTAAAAACTATGATAAACTTTGATTTAAAAGTTGTTATTCTGAGAAAATGATTTTTATTATGAACATGAAACTATATCCAAAAATTATGGTTAAACTCAAAGTGAAAGTATGTTTTCTAAAATGGTCATCTAGACGTCGTTCTTTCGACTGAAATGACTACCTTTACAAAAACGACTTGTAACTTATTTTTTCGACTATAAACCTATACTTTTTCTGTTTAGATTCATAAAATAGAGTTCAATATGAAACCATAGCAATTTGATTCACTCAAAACGGATTTAAAATGAAGAAGTTATGGGTAAAACAAGATTGGATAATTTTTCTCATTTTAGCTACGTGAAAATTGGTAACAAATCTATTCCAACCATAACTTAATCAACTTGTATTGTATATTATGTAATCTTGAGATACCATAGACACGTATACAATGTTTCGACCTATCATGTCGACACATCTATATATATTTCGGAACAACCATAGACACTCTATATGTGAATGTTGGAGTTAGCTATACAGGGTTGAGGTTGATTCCAAAATATATATAGTTTGAGTTGTGATCAATACTGAGATACGTATACACTGGGTCGTGGATTGATTCAAGATAATATTTATCGATTTATTTTTCTGTACATCTAACTGTGGACAACTAGTTGTAGGTTACTAACGAGGACAGCTGACTTAATAAACTTAAAACATCAAAATATATTAAAAGTGTTGTAAATATATTTTGAACATACTTTGATATATATGTATATATTGTTATAGGTTCGTGAATCAACCAGTGGCCAAGTCTTACTTCCCGGCGAAGTAAAAATCTCTGAAAGTGAGTTATAGTCCCACTTTTAAAATCTAATATTTTTGGGATGAGAATACATGCAGGTTTTATAAATGATTTACAAAATAGACACAAGTACGTGAAACTACATTCTATGGTTGAATTATCGAAATCGAATATGCCCCTTTTTATTAAGTCTGGTAATCTAAGAATTAGGGAACAGACACCCTAATTGACGCGAATCCTAAAGATAGATCTATTGGGCCTAACAAACCCCATCCAAAGTACCGGATGCTTTAGTACTTCGAAATTTATATCATATCCGAAGGGTGTCCCGGAACAAATCTTGTCCTTATTTAAGTATGTGACAGCGGAAGCTCTTAATAATCACCTGAGAATAAACATGCTTAAAACGTCAACAAAAATGTTGGTGAGTTATAGGTTTAACCTATATATATCAAATCGTAACAATAGACCACAAGATTTCATATTTCAATACACATCCCATACATAGAGATAAAAATCATTCATATGGTGAACACCTGGTAACCGACAATAACAAGATGCATATATAAGAATATCCCCATCATTCCGGGACACCCTTCGGATATGATATAAATTTCGAAGTACTAAAGCATCCGGTACTTTGGATGGGGTTTGTTAGGCCCAATAGATCTATCTTTAGGATTCGCGTCAATTAGGGTGTCTGTTCCCTAATTCTTAGATTACCAGACTTAATAAAAAGGGGCATATTCGATTTCGATAATTCAACCATAGAATGTAGTTTCACGTACTTGTGTCTATTTTGTAAATCATTTATAAAACCTGCATGTATTCTCATCCCAAAAATATTAGATTTTAAAAGTGGGACTATAACTCACTTTCACAGATTTTTACTTCGTCGGGAAGTAAGACTTGGCCACTGGTTGATTCACGAACCTATAACAATATATACATATATATCAAAGTATGTTCAAAATATATTTACAACACTTTTAATATATTTTGATGTTTTAAGTTTATTAAGTCAGCTGTCCTCGTTAGTAACCTACAACTAGTTGTCCACAGTTAGATGTACAGAAATAAATCGATAAATATTATCTTGAATCAATCCACGACCCAGTGTATACGTATCTCAGTATTGATCACAACTCAAACTATATATATTTTGGAATCAACCTCAACCCTGTATAGCTAACTCCAACATTCACATATAGAGTGTCTATGGTTGTTCCGAAATATATATAGATGTGTCGACATGATAGGTCGAAACATTGTATACGTGTCTATGGTATCTCAAGATTACATAATATATAATACAAGTTGATTAAGTTATGGTTGGAATAGATTTGTTACCAATTTTCACGTAGCTAAAATGAGAAAAATTATCCAATCTTGTTTTACCCATAACTTCTTCATTTTAAATCCGTTTTGAGTGAATCAAATTGCTATGGTTTCATATTGAACTCTATTTTATGAATCTAAACAAAAAAAGTATAGGTTTATAGTCGGAAAAATAAGTTACAAGTCGTTTTTGTAAAGGTAGTCATTTCAGTCGAAAGAACGACGTCTAGATGACCATTTTAGAAAACATACTTCCACTTTGAGTTTAACCATAATTTTTGGATATAGTTTCATGTTCATAATAAAAATCATTTTCTCAGAATAACAACTTTTAAATCAAAGTTTATCATAGTTTTTAATTAACTAACCCAAAACAGCCCGCGGTGTTACTACGACGGCGTAAATCCGGTTTTATGGTGTTTTTCGTGTTTCCAGGTTTTAAATCATTAAGTTAGCATATCATATAGATATAGAACATGTGTTTAGTTGATTTTAAAAGTCAAGTTAGAAGGATTAACTTTTGTTTGCGAACAAGTTTAGAATTAACTAAACTATGTTCTAGTGATTACAAGTTTAAACCTTCGAATAAGATAGCTTTATATGTATGAATTGAATGATGTTATGAACATCATTACTACCTTAAGTTCCTTGGATGAACCTACTGGAAAAGATAAAAATGGATCTAGCTTCAATGGATCCTTGGATGGCTCAAAGTTCTTGAAGCAAAATCATGACACGAAAACAAGTTCAAGTAAGATCATCACTTGAAATAAGATTGTTATAGTTATAGAAATTGAACCAAAGTTTGAATATGATTATTACCTTGTATTAGAATGATAACCTACTGTAAGAAACAAAGATTTCTTGAGGTTGGATGATCACCTTACAAGATTGGAAGTGAGCTAGCAAACTTGAAAGTATTCTTGATTTTATGAAACTAGAACTTTTGGAATTTATGAAGAACACTTAGAACTTGAAGATAGAACTTGAGAGAGTTCAATTAGATGAAGAAAATTGAAGAATGAAAGTGTTTGTAGGTGTTTTTGGTCGTTGGTGTATGGATTAGATATAAAGGATATGTAATTTTGTTTTCATGTAAATAAGTCATGAATGATTACTCATATTTTTGTAATCTTATGAGATATTTCATGCTAGTTGCCAAATGATGGTTCCCACATGTGTTAGGTGACTCACATGGGCTGCTAAGAGCTGATCATTGGAGTGTATATACCAATAGTACATACATCTAAAAGCTGTGTATTGTACGAGTACGAATACGGGTGCATACGAGTAGAATTGTTGATGAAACTGAACGAGAATGTAATTGTAAGCATTTTTGTTAAGTAGAAGTATTTTGATAAGTGTATTGAAGTCTTTCAAAAGTGTATAAATACATATTAAAACACTACATGTATATACATTTTAACTGAGTCGTTAAGTCATCGTTAGTCGTTACATGTAAGTGTTGTTTTGAAACCTTTAGGTTAACGATCTTGTTAAATGTTGTTAACCCAATGTTTATAATAACAAAAGAGATTTTAAATTATTATATTATTATGATATTATGATGTACGAATATCTCTTAATATGATATATATACATTAAATGTCGTTACAACGATAAACGTTACATATATGTCTCGTTTCAAAATCATTAAGTTAGTAGTCTTGTTTTTACATATGTAGTTCATTGTTAATATAATTAATGATATGTTTACTTATCATAATATCATGTTAACTATATATATAACCATATATATGTCATCATATAGTTTTTTACAAGTTTTAACGTTCGTGAATCACCGGTCAACTTGGGTGGTCAATTGTCTATATGAAACCTATTTCAATTAATCAAGTCTTAACAAGTTTGATTGCTTAACATGTTGGAAACATTTAATCATGTAAACATCAATCTCAGTTAATATATATAAACATGGAAAAGTTCGGGTCACTACAGTACCTACCCGTTAAATAAATTTCGCCCCGAAATTTTAAGCTGTTGAAGGTGTTGACGAATCTTCTGGAAATAGATGCGGGTATTTCTTCTTCATCTGATCTTCACGCTCCCAGGTGAACTCGGGTCCTCTACGAGCATTCCATCGAACCTTAACAATTGGTATCTTGTTTTGCTTAAGTCTTTTAACCTCACGATCCATTATTTCGACGGGTTCTTCGATGAATTGAAGTTTTTCGTTGATTTGGATTTCATCTAACGGAATAGTGAGATCTTCTTTAGCAAAACATTTCTTTAAATTCGAGACGTGGAAAGTGTTATGTACAGCCGCGAGTTGTTGAGGTAACTCTAGTCGGTAAGCTACTGGTCCGACACGATCAATAATCTTGAATGGTCCAATATACCTTGGATTTAATTTCCCTCGTTTACCAAATCGAACAACGCCTTTCCAAGGTGCAACTTTAAGCATGACCATCTCTCCAATTTCAAATTCTATATCTTTTCTTTTAATGTCAGCGTAGCTCTTTTGTCGACTTTGGGCGGTTTTCAACCGTTGTTGAATTTGGATGATCTTCTCGGTAGTTTCTTGTATAATCTCCGGACCCGTAATCTGTCTATCCCCCACTTCACTCCAACAAATCGGAGACCTGCACTTTCTACCATAAAGTGCTTCAAACGGCGCCATCTCAATGCTTGAATGGTAGCTGTTGTTGTAGGAAAATTCTGCTAACGGTAGATGTCGATCCCAACTGTTTCCGAAATCAATAACACAAGCTCGTAGCATGTCTTCAAGCGTTTGTATCGTCCTTTCGCTCTGCCCATCAGTTTGTGGATGATAGGCAGTACTCATGTCTAGACGAGTTCCTAATGCTTGCTGTAATGTCTGCCAGAATCTTGAAATAAATCTGCCATCCCTATCAGAGATAATAGAGATTGGTATTCCATGTCTGGAGATGACTTCCTTCAAATACAGTCGTGCTAACTTCTCCATCTTGTCATCTTCTCTTATTGGTAGGAAGTGTGCGGATTTGGTGAGACGATCAACTATTACCCAAATAGTATCAAAACCACTTGCAGTCCTTGGCAATTTAGTGATGAAATCCATGGTAATGTTTTCCCATTTCCATTCCGGGATTTCGGGTTGTTGAAGTAGACCTGATGGTTTCTGATGCTCAGCTTTGACCTTAGAACACGTCAAACATTCTCCTACGTATTTAGCAACATCGGCTTTCATACCCGGCCACCAAAAATGTTTCTTGAGATCCTTGTACATCTTCCCCGTTCCAGGATGTATTGAGTATCTGGTTTTATGAGCTTCTCTAAGTACCATTTCTCTCATATCTCCAAATTTTGGTACCCAAATCCTTTCAGCCCTATACCGGCTTCCGTCTTCCCGAATATTAAGATGCTTCTCCGATCCTTTGGGTATTTCATCCTTTAAATTTCCCTCTTTTAAAACTCCTTGTTGCGCCTCCTTTATTTGAGTAGTAATGTTATTATGAATCATTATATTCATAGATTTTACTCGAATGGGTTCTCTGTCCTTCCTGCTCAAGGCATCGGCTACCACATTTGCCTTCCCCGGGTGGTAACGAATCTCAAAGTCGTAATCATTCAATAATTCAATCCACCTACGCTGCCTCATATTCAGTTGTTTCTGATTAAATATGTGTTGAAGACTTTTGTGGTCGGTATATATAATACTTTTGACCCCATATAAGTAGTGCCTCCAAGTCTTTAATGCAAAAACAACCGCGCCTAATTCCAAATCATGCGTCGTATAATTTTGTTCGTGAATCTTCAATTGTCTAGACGCATAAGCAATCACCTTCGTTCGTTGCATTAATACACAACCGAGACCTTGCTTTGATGCATCACAATAAATCACAAAATCATCATTCCCTTCAGGCAATGACAATATAGGTGCCGTAGTTAGCTTTTTCTTCAATAACTGAAACCCTTTCTCTTGTTCATCATTCCATTCAAATTTCTTCCCTTTATGCGTTAATGCAGTCAAGGGTTTTGCTATTCTGGAAAAGTCTTGGATGAACCTTCTGTAGTAACCAGCTAGTCCTAAAAACTGGCGTATGTGTTTCGGAGTTTTCGGGGTTTCCCACTTTTCAACAGTTTCTATCTTTGCCGGATCCACCTTAATACCTTCTTTGTTCACTATGTGACCGAGGAATTGAACTTCTTCCAACCAAAATGCACACTTTGAAAACTTAGCGTACAATTCTTCCTTTCTCAATACTTCTAACACCTTTCTCAAATGTTCACCGTGTTCTTGGTCATTCTTTGAGTAAATAAGTATGTCATCAATGAAAACAATGACAAACTTGTCAAGGTATGGTCCACACACTCGGTTCATAAGGTCCATGAACACAGCTGGTGCATTAGTTAAACCAAACGGCATGACCATAAACTCGTAATGACCGTAACGTGTTCTGAAAGCAGTCTTTGGAATATCATCTTCTTTCACCCGCATTTGATGATACCCGGAACGTAAGTCAATCTTTGAATAAACAGACGAGCCTTGTAGTTTGTCATTGTTATACTATTGGTTTCAGTTGGTATCCGAGCGTTGGTCTTAGAGAACCAGAAAATTTGCATTAGTGTGTCTTATCGAGTTTGTTAGGATGCATTAGTGAGTCTGGACTTCGACCGTGTTTACTTGAAAAATGATTGCTTAACAAATTTTGTTGGAAACTATATATTTTTAACATGTGAATATTATGTGATATATTAATCTCTTAACGCGTTTGATATTATGTGATAGATGTCTACCTCTAGAACAAGTCCCATTGACTCACCTAATAATAATGAAGAGTCAAATGTAAATTGGAATGATTCGTGGACTGATTCACAAGTTCCCGAAGAGGAACCGGAAGAAGAGTCGGAACCGGAAGAAGAATCGAAACCGGAAGAAGAATCGGAACCGGAAGAAGAATCGGAACCGGATGAAGAAATAGAACCGGTGGGGGAAATAATAAAACGGTTAAGTAAAAGAAAATCCTCCACCAACCGACCAAAGTTAATTATGGTCAATGGTGTTTCCGCCAAGGAAGCAAAATATTGGGAGGATTACCAATTCTCCGATGAATCGGATTCCGACGAGAATTCCGATGATGTTATAGAAATTACCCCAACTGAATTTAAAAAGGCAAAAGAAAATAATAAGGGAAAGGGCATAAAAATAGAGAAATCTAATTCCAACCCCGATGAACTTTATATGTATCGTCAACCCCCGAAGTCCTTAAGTTGTAACAATGACCCGGGAACCTCTAAACCACCAGGTTTTTCTAAACCAATGTGGACAACGACGGCTCGTATTAGGGGAACATCATATATCCCTAGAAACTTGGCAAAACGAACCAAAACCGAAGAAGAAGAAACGAGCGAGTCGGAATAAGATAGTTGTATTCGTGTGGTGTAATATATGTAATATAGTGTTCTTATGCTTTATGTAAAAATTGCTTGTATTAATAAGTATTTTTTTATGAATCTAACTCTTGTCTATTTTACAGTTTAAAAACACAAAATGGATAGACAACCCAATATTTTAAGAGACCTACCCGGAGACATGATTGATGAAATCTTGTCTAGAGTCGGCCAGAATTCTTCGGCACAACTATTTAAGGCGAGATCAGTTTGTAAGATATTCGAAGAACGTTCCAAGAATGTCTTGGTTTATAAGAGACTTTCGTTTGAAAGATGGGGGATATCACATTGGGAAACCCATAAGTTACGATGTGTTTACTTTGACGCATATATTGCGGGGAACCCAAATGCTATTTTACGCAACGGGTTAAGAAATTATTTTGACTCAATATATCCGAATATTGGACTTCGTGATTTAGAAAAAGCGGCTAACATGCAACATAAAGAAGCATGTTATGCTTACGGATTAGTAATGTTCGCTTCTCACCAAAGTGAGAACAAGAACATCGGGCTACAACTATTAAACAAAACGTTTCCACAAGTGACGGAGTCGGTAATTGGGGTAAGAAATGAGGTTTTTAGATTATTACGGGACTGTTGGACATTACGTAACCCTCGTCCCTTTGACGACGTTACAACACGCTGTCTTATCAACGGCCATAACGGTTATGTTGCACAAGACCAAGGATGGGAAGTAGTCCTAGTAAAACCAGAATGCATGACTTGTTTCTGGACGTATGAATTACGTGTCTTTATTGCCTTTGCTGAACGACTTGTGTACTAGCTTGAATTATCTTCACAACTATCTTGTATCAAAGTTATTGTGTACTATATTTCATGCTTTATGTAAAATAAGCGGTATTGTAAGTTTGTAAAATATTGTATAAAAGTTTGAACGCGAAATATTATTATAATCAGTTTTTCATATAGAATTGTAGTAGTTGAATTGTATATTAGCTACTAAGTATGAACTTAACGGGTAGGTACTACCCGAATTTAAACTTATAAAACGCTAATATGAAGAAAAAGCTTTTATAAATGAGTTCATATTATGCTACGAAATACTATTAACTACTCTTAATATTCTGTATGATTAACTTGTTCCATTTAACTATTTTGAAGGAAATGGCACCGACTACTCGACACACCGTGAATATGAATGAAGAGGAATTCCGTACTTTTCTAGCTTCAAACATAGCCGCAGTACAGGCTGCGCTACATACCAACAATAACCTTGGATCTAGCAGTACAGGAAATCGTGTAGGATGCACCTTCAAAGAATTCACTGCCTGCAAACCTTTAGAATTTGATGGAACCGAAGGACCGATCGGATTGAAACGGTGGACCGAGAAGGTCGAATCGGTGTTTGCCATAAGTAAGTGTACTGAAGAGGACAAAGTAAAGTACGCTACGCATACCTTCACAGGTTCTGCGTTAACATGGTGGAATACCTATCTAGAGCAAGTGGGACAAGACGATGCGTACGCACTACCGTGGTCAACATTCAAGCACTTGATGAACGAGAAGTACCGTCCCAGAACCGAGGTCAATAAGCTCAAGACATAACTTAGAGGGTTACGAACCCAAGGATTTGATATTACAACGTACGAAAGACGATTCACAGAATTGTGCCTATTGTGTCCGGGAGCATTCGAAGATGAGGAAGAGAAGATCGACGCGTTTGTGAAAGGATTACCAGAAAGAATCCAAGAAGATATAAGTTCACATGAGCCCGCCTCCATATAACAGGCATGTAGAATGGCTCACAAACTAGTGAACCAGATTGAAGAAAGAATTAAAGAACAGACTGGTGAAGAGGCCAATGTGAAGCAAGTCAAAAGAAAGTGGGAGGAAAACGGTGATAAGAATCACCAATACAACAACAACAGCAATTACAACAATAATCGCAACAATTATCCCAACAATCGCAACATCAATCGCAACTACAACAAATGGCCCAACAACAACAACAACAACAACAGCAACTACAACAATCATCCCAACAACAATAATAACCGCAACAATAACAACAATCAGAAGCAGCTATGCCAAAGGTGTGAAAAGTATCACTCGGGGTTCTGCACCAAATTTTGCAACAAGTGTAAAAGAAATGGTCATAGCGTGGCGAAGTGTGAGGTCTACGGACCAGGGGTTAATAGAACGAAAGGAACAAATGGTGTTGGAACGAGTAATGGCGGAGCAAGTAGTGTCGGAGCAAGTTATGCCAATGTAGTTTGTTATAAATGTGGAAAACCGGGCCACATTATTAGAAATTGCCCGAACCAGGAGAACACGAATGGACAAGGCCGCGGAAGAGTTTTCAATATTAATGCGGCAGAGGCACAGGAAGACCCGGAGCTTGTTACGGGTACGTTTCTTATTGACAATAAATCTGCTTACGTTTTATTTGATTCGGGTGCGGATAGAAGCTATATGAGTAGAGATTTTTGTGCTAAATTAAGTTGTCCATTGACGCCTTTGGATAGTAAATTTTTACTCGAATTAGCAAATGGTAAATTAATTTCAGCAGATAATATATGTCGGAATCGAGAAATTAAACTGGTTAGCGAAACATTTAAGATTGATTTGATACCCATAGAGTTAGGGAGTTTTGATGTGATAATCGGTATGGACTGGTTGAAAGAAGTGAAAGCGGAGATCGTTTGTTACAAAAATGCAATTCGCATTATACGAGAAAAAGGAAAACCCTTAATGGTGTACGGAGAAAAGGGCAACACGAAGCTACATCTTATTAGTAATTTGAAGGCACAAAAACTAATAAGAAAAGGTTGCTATGCTGTTCTAGCACACGTCGAGAAAGTACAAACTGAAGAAAAGAGCATCAATGATGTTCCCATTGCAAAAGAATTTCCCGATGTATTTCCGAAAGAATTACCGGGATTACCCCCACATCGATCCGTTGAATTTCAAATAGATCTTGTACCAGGAGCTGCACCAATAGCTCGTGCTCCTTACAGACTCGCACCCAGCGAGATGAAAGAACTGCAAAGCCAATTACAAGAACTTTTAGAGCGTGGTTTCATTCGACCAAGCACATCACCGTGGGGAGCTCCTGTTTTGTTTGTCAAGAAGAAAGATGGTACATTCAGGTTATGTATCGACTACCGAGAGTTAAACAAACTTACCATCAAGAACCGCTACCCACTACCGAGAATCGACGACTTATTTGATCAACTACAAGGCTCGTCTGTTTATTCAAAGATTGACTTACGTTCCGGGTATCATCAAATGCGGGTGAAAGAAGATGATATTCCAAAGACTGCTTTCAGAACACGTTACGGTCAATACGAGTTTATGGTCATGCCGTTTGGTTTAACTAATGCACCAGCTGTGTTCATGGACCTTATGAACCGAGTGTGTGGACCATACCTTGACAAGTTTGTCATTGTTTTCATTGATGACATACTTATTTACTCAAAGAATGACCAAGAACACGGTGAACATTTGAGAAAGGTGTTAGAAGTATTGAGGAAGGAAGAATTGTACGCTAAGTTTTCAAAGTGTGCATTTTGGTTGGAAGAAGTTCAATTCCTCGGTCACATAGTGAACAAAGAAGGTATTAAGGTGGATCCAGCAAAGATAGAAACTGTTGAAAAGTGGGAAACCCCGAAAACTCCGAAACACGTACGCCAGTTTTTAGGACTAGCTGGTTACTACAGAAGGTTCATCCAAGACTTTTCCAGAATAGCAAAACCCTTGACTGCATTAACGAATAAAGGGAAGAAATTTGAATGGAATGATGAACAAGAGAAAGCGTTTCAGTTATTGAAGAAAAAGCTAACTACGGCACCTATATTGTCATTGCCTGAAGGGAATGATGATTTTGTGATTTATTGTGACGCATCAAAGCAAGGTCTCGGTTGTGTATTAATGCAACGAACGAAGGTGATTGCTTATGCGTCTAGACAATTGAAGATTCACGAACAAAATTATACGACGCATGATTTGGAATTAGGCGCGGTTGTTTTTGCATTAAAGACTTGGAGGCACTACTTATATGGGGTCAAAAGTATTATATATACCGACCACAAAAGTCTTCAACACATATTTAATCAGAAACAACTGAATATGAGGCAGCGTAGGTGGATTGAATTATTGAATGATTACGATTTTGAGATTCGTTACCACCCGGGGAAGGCAAATGTGGTAGCCGATGCCTTGAGCAGGAAGGATAGAGAACCCATTCGAGTAAAATCTATGAATATAATGATTCATAATAACATTACTACTCAAATAAAGGAGGCGCAACAAGGAGTTTTAAAAGAGGGAAATTTAAAGGATGAAATACCCAAAGGATCGGAGAAGCATCTTAATATTCGGGAAGACGGAACCCGGTATAGGGCTGAAAGGATTTGGGTACCAAAATTTGGAGATATGAGAGAAATGGTACTTAGAGAAGCTCATAAAACCAGATACTCAATACATCCTGGAACGGGGAAGATGTACAAGGATCTCAAGAAACATTTTTGGTGGCCGGGTATGAAAGCCGATGTTGCTAAATACGTAGGAGAATGTTTGACGTGTTCTAAGGTCAAAGCTGAGCATCAGAAACCATCAGGTCTACTTCAACAACCCGAAATCCCGGAATGGAAATGGGAAAACATTACCATGGATTTCATCACTAAATTGCCAAGGACTGCAAGTGGTTTTGATACTATTTGGGTAATAGTTGATCGTCTCACCAAATCAGCACACTTCCTACCAATAAGAGAAGATGACAAGATGGAGAAGTTAGCACGACTGTATTTGAAGGAAGTCGTCTCCAGACATGGAATACCAATCTCTATTATCTCTGATAGGGATGGCAGATTTATTTCAAGATTCTGGCAGACATTACAGCAAGCATTAGGAACTCGTCTAGACATGAGTACTGCCTATCATCCACAAACTGATGGGCAGAGCGAAAGGACGATACAAACGCTTGAAGACATGCTACGAGCATGTGTTATTGATTTCGGAAACAGTTGGGATCGACATCTACCGTTAGCAGAATTTTCCTACAACAACAGCTACCATTCAAGTATTGAGATGGCGCCATTTGAAGCACTTTATGGTAGAAAGTGCAGGTCTCCGATTTGTTGGAGTGAAGTGGGGGATAGACAGATTACGGGTCCGGAGATTATACAAGAAACTACCGAGAAGATCATCCAAATTCAACAACGGTTGAAAACCGCCCAAAGTCGACAAAAGAGCTACGCTGACATTAAAAGAAAAGATATAGAATTTGAAATTGGAGAGATGGTAATGCTTAAAGTTGCACCTTGGAAAGGCGTTGTTCGATTTGGTAAACGAGGGAAATTAAATCCAAGGTATATTGGACCATTCAAGATTATTGATCGTGTCGGACCAGTAGCTTACCGACTAGAGTTACCTCAACAACTCGCGGCTGTACATAACACTTTCCACGTCTCGAATTTAAAGAAATGTTTTGCTAAAGAAGATCTCACTATTCCGTTAGATGAAATCCAAATCAACGAAAAACTTCAATTCATCGAAGAACCCGTCGAAATAATGGATCGTGAGGTTAAAAGACTTAAGCAAAACAAGATACCAATTGTTAAAGTTCGATGGAATGCTCGTAGAGGACCTGAGTTCACCTGGGAGCGTGAAGATCAGATGAAGAAGAAATACCCGCATCTATTTCCAGAAGATTCGTCAACACCTTCAACAGCTTAAAATTTCGGGACGAAATTTATTTAACGGGTAGGTACTGTAGTGACCCGAACTTTTCCATGTTTATATATATTAATTGAGATTGATATTTACATGATTAAATGTTTCCAACATGTTAAGCAATCAAACTTGTTAAGACTTGATTAATTGAAATAGGTTTCATATAGACAATTGACCACCCAAGTTCACCGGTGATTCACGAACGTTAAAACTTGTAAAAACTATATGATGACATATATATGGTTATATATATAGTTAACATTATATTATGATAAGTAAACATATCATTAAGTATATTAACAATGAACTACATATGTAAAAACAAGACTACTAACTTAATGATTTTGAAGCGAGACATATATGTAACGATTATCGTTGTAACGACATTTAATGTATATATATCATATTAAGAGATATTCGTACATCATAATATCATGATAATATAATAATTTAAAATCTCTTTTGATATTATAAACATTGGGTTAACAACATTTAACAAGATCGTTAACCTAAAGGTTTCAAAACAACATTTACATGTAACGACTAACGATGACTTAACGACTCAGTTAAAATGTATATACATGTAGTGTTTTAATATGTATTTATACACTTTTGAAAGACTTCAATACACTTATCAAAATACTTCTACTTAACAAAAATGCTTACAATTACATCCTCGTTCAGTTTCATCAACAATTCTACTCGTATGCACCCGTATTCGTACTCGTACAATACACAGCTTTTAGATGTATGTACTATTGGTATATACACTCCAATGATCAGCTCTTAGCAGCCCATGTGAGTCACCTAACACATGTGGGAACCATCATTTGGCAACTAGCATGAAATATCTCATAAAATTACAAAAATATGAGTAATCATTCATGACTTATTTACATGAAAACAAAATTACATATCCTTTATATCTAATCCATACACCAACGACCAAAAACACCTACAAACACTTTTATTCTTCAATTTTCTTCATCTAATTGATCTCTCTCAAGTTCTATCTTCAAGTTCTAAGTGTTCTTCATAAATTCCAAAAGTTCTAGTTTCATAAAATCAAGAATACTTTCAAGTTTGCTAGCTCACTTCCAATCTTGTAAGGTGATCATCCAACCTCAAGAAATCTTTGTTTCTTACAGTAGGTTATCATTCTAATACAAGGTAATAATCATATTCAAACTTTGGTTCAATTTCTATAACTATAACAATCTTATTTCAAGTGATGATCTTACTTGAACTTGTTTTCGTGTCATGATTCTGCTTCAAGAACTTCGAGCCATCCAAGGATCCATTGAAGCTAGATCCATTTTTCTCTTTTCCAGTAGGTTTATCCAAGGAAATTAAGGTAGTAATGATGTTCATAACATCATTCGATTCATACATATAAAGCTATCTTATTCGAAGGTTTAAACTTGTAATCACTAGAACATAGTTTAGTTAATTCTAAACTTGTTCGCAAACAAAAGTTAATCCTTCTAACTTGACTTTTAAAATCAACTAAACACATGTTCTATATCTATATGATATGCTAACTTAATGATTTAAAACCTGGAAACACGAAAACACCGTAAAACCGGATTTACGCCGTCGTAGTAACACCGCGGGCTGTTTTGGGTTAGTTAATTAAAAACTATGATAAACTTTGATTTAAAAGTTGTTATTCTGAGAAAATGATTTTTATTATGAACATGAAACTATATCCAAAAATTATGGTTAAACTCAAAGTGAAAGTATGTTTTCTAAAATGGTCATCTAGACGTCGTTCTTTCGACTGAAATGACTACCTTTACAAAAACGACTTGTAACTTATTTTTTCGACTATAAACCTATACTTTTTCTGTTTAGATTCATAAAATAGAGTTCAATATGAAACCATAGCAATTTGATTCACTCAAAACGGATTTAAAATGAAGAAGTTATGGGTAAAACAAGATTGGATAATTTTTCTCATTTTAGCTACGTGAAAATTGGTAACAAATCTATTCCAACCATAACTTAATCAACTTGTATTGTATATTATGTAATCTTGAGATACCATAGACACGTATACAATGTTTCGACCTATCATGTCGACACATCTATATATATTTCGGAACAACCATAGACACTCTATATGTGAATGTTGGAGTTAGCTATACAGGGTTGAGGTTGATTCCAAAATATATATAGTTTGAGTTGTGATCAATACTGAGATACGTATACACTGGGTCGTGGATTGATTCAAGATAATATTTATCGATTTATTTTTCTGTACATCTAACTGTGGACAACTAGTTGTAGGTTACTAACGAGGACAGCTGACTTAATAAACTTAAAACATCAAAATATATTAAAAGTGTTGTAAATATATTTTGAACATACTTTGATATATATGTATATATTGTTATAGGTTCGTGAATCAACCAGTGGCCAAGTCTTACTTCCCGGCGAAGTAAAAATCTCTGAAAGTGAGTTATAGTCCCACTTTTAAAATCTAATATTTTTGGGATGAGAATACATGCAGGTTTTATAAATGATTTACAAAATAGACACAAGTACGTGAAACTACATTCTATGGTTGAATTATCGAAATCGAATATGCCCCTTTTTATTAAAGTCTGGTAATCTAAGAATTAGGGAACAGACACCCTAATTGACGCGAATCCTAAAGATAGATCTATTGGGCCTAACAAACCCCATCCAAAGTACCGGATGCTTTAGTACTTCGAAATTTATATCATATCCGAAGGGTGTCCCGGAATGATGGGGATATTCTTATATATGCATCTTGTTAATGTCGGTTACCAGGTGTTCACCATATGAATGATTTTTATCTCTATGTATGGGATGTGTATTGAAATATGAAATCTTGTGGTCTATTGTTACGATTTGATATATATAGGTTAAACCTATAACTCACCAACATTTTTGTTGATGTTTAAAGCATGTTTATTCTCAGGTGAATATTAAGAGCTTCCGCTGTTGCATACTAAAATAAGGACAAGATTTGGAGTCCATGTTTGTATGATATTGTGTAAAAACTGCATTCAAGAAACTGATTTCGATGTAACATATTTGTATTGTAAACCATTATGTAATGGTCGTGTGTAAACAGGATATTTTAGATTATCATTATTTGATAATCTACGTAAAGCTTTTTAAACCTTTATTTATGAAATAAAGGTTATGGTTTGTTTTAAAAATGAATGCAGTCTTTGAAAAACGTCTCATATAGAGGTCAAAACCTCGCAACGAAATCAATTAAACGTAGATTATCAAATAATGATAATCTAAAATATCCTGTTTACACACGACCATTACATAATGGTTTACAATACAAATATGTTACAACAAAATAAGTTTCTTGAATGCAGTTTTTACACAATATCATACAAGCATGGACTCCAAATCTTGTCCTTATTTAAGTATGTGACAGCGGAAGCTCTTAATAATCACCTGAGAATAAACATGCTTAAAACGTCAACAAAAATGTTGGTGAGTTATAGGTTTAACCTATATATATCAAATCGTAACAATAGACCACAAGATTTCATATTTCAATACACATCCCATACATAGAGATAAAAATCATTCATATGGTGAACACCTGGTAACCGACAATAACAAGATGCATATATAAGAATATCCCCATCATTCCGGGACACCCTTCGGATATGATATAAATTTCGAAGTACTAAAGCATCCGGTACTTTGGATGGGGTTTGTTAGGCCCAATAGATCTATCTTTAGGATTCACGTCAATTAGGGTGTCTGTTCCCTAATTCTTAGATTACCAGACTTAATAAAAAGGGGCATATTCGATTTCGATAATTCAACCATAGAATGTAGTTTCACGTACTTGTGTCTATTTTGTAAATCATTTATAAAACCTGCATGTATTCTCATCCCAAAAATATTAGATTTTAAAAGTGGGACTATAACAATCTTATTTCAAGTGATGATCTTACTTGAACTTGTTTTCGTGTCATGATTCTGCTTCAAGAACTTCGAGCCATCCAAGGATCCATTGAAGCTAGATCCATTTTTCTCTTTTCCAGTAGATTTATCCAAGGAACTTAAGGTAGTAATGATGTTCATAACATCATTCGATTCATACATATAAAGCTATCTTATTCGAAGGTTTAAATTTGTAATCACTAGAACATAGTTTAGTTAATTCTAAACTTGTTCGCAAACAAAAGTTAATCCTTCTAACTTGACTTTTAAAATCAACTAAACACATGTTCTATATCTATATGATATGCTAACTTAATGATTTAAAACCTGGAAACACGAAAAACACTGTAAAACCGAATTTACGCCGTCGTAGTAACACCGCGGGCTGTTTTGGGTTAGTTAATTAAAAACTATGATAAACTTTGATTTTAAAGTTGTTATTCTGAGAAAATGATTTTTATTATGAACATGAAACTATATCCAAAAATTATGATTAAACTCAAAGTGGAAGTATGTTTTCTAAAATGGTCATCTAGACGTCGTTCTTTCGACTGAAATGACTACCTTTACAAAAATGACTTGTAACTTATTTTTCCGACTACAAACCTATACTTTTCTGTT
This sequence comes from Rutidosis leptorrhynchoides, assembly GCF_046630445.1. Lineage (NCBI taxonomy): Eukaryota > Viridiplantae > Streptophyta > Magnoliopsida > Asterales > Asteraceae > Rutidosis > Rutidosis leptorrhynchoides. The sequence continues at coordinate 556,709,237 of NC_092336.1, read as the reverse complement.
TAGATTCATAAAATAGAGTTCAATATGAAACCATATCAATTTGATTCACTCAAAACGGATTTAAAATGAAGAAGTTATGGGTAAAACAAGATTGGATAATTTTTCTCATTTTAGCTACGTGAAAATTGGTAACAAATCTATTCCAACCATAACTTAATCAACTTGTGTTGTATATTATGTAATCTTGAGATACCATAGACACGTATACAATGTTTCGACCTATCATGTCGACACATCTATATATATTTCGGAACAACCATAGACACTCTATATGTGAATGTTGGAGTTAGCTATACAGGGTTGAGGTTGATTCCAAAATATATATAGTTTGAGTTGTGATCAATACTGAGATACGTATACACTGGGTCGTGGATTGATTCAAGATAATATTTATCGATTTATTTCTGTACATCTAACTGTGGACAACTAGTTGTAGGTTACTAACGAGGACAGCTGACTTAATAAACTTAAAACATCAAAATATATTAAAAGTGTTGTAAATATATTTTGAACATACTTTGATATATATGTATATATTGTTATAGGTTCGTGAATCAACCAGTGGCCAAGTCTTACTTCCCGACGAAGTAAAAATCTGTGAAAGTGAGTTATAGTCCCACTTTTAAAATCTAATATTTTTGGGATGAGAATACATGCAGGTTTTATAAATGATTTACAAAATAGACACAAGTACGTGAAACTACATTCTATGGTTGAATTATCGAAATCGAATATGCCCCTTTTTATTAAGTCTGGTAATCTAAGAATTAGGGAACAGACACCCTAATTGACGCGAATCCTAAAGATAGATCTATTGGGCCTAACAAACCCCATCCAAAGTACCGGATGCTTTAGTACTTCGAAATTTATATCATATCCGAAGGGTGTCCCGGAATGATGGGGATATTCTTAAATATGCATCTTGTTAATGTCGGTTACCAGGTGTTCACCATATGAATGATTTTTATCTCTATGTATGGGATGTGTATTGAAATATGAAATCTTGTGGTCTATTATTATGATTTGATAATATATAGGTTAAACCTATAACTCACCAACATTTTTTGTTGACATTTTAAGCATGTTTATTCTCAGGTGATTATTAAGAGCTTCCGCTATCGCATACTTAAATAAGGACGAGATTTGAAGTCCATGCTTGTATGATATTGTGTAAAAACTGCATTCAAGAAACTTTTTTTCATTGTAACATATTTGTATTGTAAACCATTATGTAATGGTCGTGTGTAAACAGGATATTATAGATTATCATTATTTGATAATCTACGTAAAGCTTTTTAAACCTTTATTGATGAAATAAAGGTTATGGTTTGTTTTAAAATGAATGCAATCTTTGAAAAACGTCTCATATAGAGGTCAAAACCTCGCAACGAAATCAATTAATATGGAACGTTTTTAATCACGTTCCATATTAATTGATTTCGTTGCGAGGTTTTGACCTCTATATGAGACGTTTTTCAAAGACTGCATTCATTTTTAAAACAAACCATAACCTTTATTTCATAAATAAAGGTTTAAAAAGCTTTACGTAGATTATCAAATAATGATAATCTAAAATATCCTGTTTACACACGACCATTACATAATGGTTTACAATACAAATATGTTACATCGAAATCAGTTTCTTGAATGCAGTTTTTACACAATATCATACAAACATGGACTCCAAATCTTGTCCTTATTTTAGTATGCAACAGCGGAAGCTCTTAATATTCACCTGAGAATAAACATGCTTTAAACATCAACAAAAATGTTGGTGAGTTATAGGTTTAACCTATATATATCAAATCGTAACAATAGACCACAAGATTTCATATTTCAATACACATCCCATACATAGAGATAAAAATCATTCATATGGTGAACACCTGGTAACCGACAATAACAAGATGCATATATAAGAATATCCCCATCATTCCGGGACACCCTTCGGATATGATATAAATTTCGAAGTACTAAAGCATCCGGTACTTTGGATGGGGTTTGTTAGGCCCAATAGATCTATCTTTAGGATTCGCGTCAATTAGGGTGTCTGTTCCCTAATTCTTAGATTACCAGACTTAATAAAAAGGGGCATATTCGATTTCGTTAATTCAACCATAGAATGTAGTTTCACGTACTTGTGTCTATTTTGTAAATCATTTATAAAACCTGCATGTATTCTCATCCCAAAAATATTAGATTTTAAAAGTGGGACTATAACTCACTTTAACAGATTTTTACTTCGTCGGGAAGTAAGACTTGGCCACTGGTTAATTCACGAACCTATAACAATATATACATATATATCAAAGTATGTTCAAAATATATTTACAACACTTTTAATATATTTTGATTTTTTAAGTTTATTAAGTCAGCTGTCCTCGTTAGTAACCTACAACTAGTTGTCCACAGTTAGATGTGCAGAAATAAATCGATAAATATTATCTTGAATCAATCCACGACCCAGTGTATACGTATCTCAGTATTGATCACAACTCAAACTATATATATTTTGAAATCAACCTCAACCCTGTATAGCTAACTCCAACATTCACATATAGAGTGTCTATGGTTGTTCCGAAATATATATAGATGTGTCGACATGATAGGTCGAAACATTGTATACGTGTCTATGGTATCTCAAGATTACATAATATACAATACAAGTTGATTAAGTTATGGTTGGAATAGATTTGTTACCAATTTTCACGTAGCTAAAATGAGAAAAATTATCCAATCTTGTTTTACCCATAACTTCTTCATTTTAAATCCGTTTTGAGTGAATCAAATTGCTATGGTTTCATATTGAACTCTATTTTATGAATCTAAACAGAAAAAGTATAGGTTTATAGTCGAAAAAATAAGTTACAAGTCGTTTTTGTAAAGGTAGTCATTTCAGTCGAAAGAACGACGTCTAGATGACCATTTTAGAAAACATACTTTCACTTTGAGTTTAACCATAATTTTTGGATATAGTTTCATGTTCATAATAAAAATCATTTTCTCAGAATAACAACTTTTAAATCAAAGTTTATCATAGTTTTTAATTAACTAACCCAAAACAGCCCGCGGTGTTACTACGACGGCGTAAATCCGGTTTTACGGTGTTTTCGTGTTTCCAGGTTTTAAATCATTAAGTTAGCATATCATATAGATATAGAACATGTGTTTAGTTGATTTTAAAAGTCAAGTTAGAAGGATTAACTTTTGTTTGCGAACAAGTTTAGAATTAACTAAACTATGTTCTAGTGATTACAAGTTTAAACCTTCGAATAAGATAGCTTTATATGTATGAATCGAATGATGTTATGAACATCATTACTACCTTAATTTCCTTGGATAAACCTACTGGAAAAGAGAAAAATGGATCTAGCTTCAATGGATCCTTGGATGGCTCGAAGTTCTTGAAGCAGAATCATGACACGAAAACAAGTTCAAGTAAGATCATCACTTGAAATAAGATTGTTATAGTTATAGAAATTGAACCAAAGTTTGAATATGATTATTACCTTGTATTAGAATGATAACCTACTGTAAGAAACAAAGATTTCTTGAGGTTGGATGATCACCTTACAAGATTGGAAGTGAGCTAGCAAACTTGAAAGTATTCTTGATTTTATGAAACTAGAACTTTTGGAATTTATGAAGAACACTTAGAACTTGAAGATAGAACTTGAGAGAGATCAATTAGATGAAGAAAATTGAAGAATAAAAGTGTTTGTAGGTGTTTTTGGTCGTTGGTGTATGGATTAGATATAAAGGATATGTAATTTTGTTTTCATGTAAATAAGTCATGAATGATTACTCATATTTTTGTAATTTTATGAGATATTTCATGCTAGTTGCCAAATGATGGTTCCCACATGTGTTAGGTGACTCACATGGGCTGCTAAGAGCTGATCATTGGAGTGTATATACCAATAGTACATACATCTAAAAGCTGTGTATTGTACGAGTACGAATACGGGTGCATACGAGTAGAATTGTTGATGAAACTGAACGAGGATGTAATTGTAAGCATTTTTGTTAAGTAGAAGTATTTTGATAAGTGTATTGAAGTCTTTCAAAAGTGTATAAATACATATTAAAACACTACATGTATATACATTTTAACTGAGTCGTTAAGTCATCGTTAGTCGTTACATGTAAATGTTGTTTTGAAACCTTTAGGTTAACGATCTTGTTAAATGTTGTTAACCCAATGTTTATAATATCAAAAGAGATTTTAAATTATTATATTATCATGATATTATGATGTACGAATATCTCTTAATATGATATATATACATTAAATGTCGTTACAACGATAATCGTTACACATATGTCTCGTTTCAAAATCATTAAGTTAGTAGTCTTGTTTTTACATATGTAGTTCATTGTTAATATACTTAATGATATGTTTAATTATCATAATATAATTTTAACTATATATATAACCATATATATGTCATCATATAGTTTTTACAAGTTTTAACGTTCGTGAATCACCGGTCAACTTGGGTGGTCAATTGTCTATATGAAACCTATTTCAATTAATCAAGTCTTAACAAGTTTGATTGCTTAACATGTTGGAAACATTTAATCATGTAAATATCAATCTCAATTAATATATATAAACATGGAAAAGTTCGGGTCACTACAGTACCTACCCGTTAAATAAATTTCGTCCCGAAATTTTAAGCTGTTGAAGGTGTTGACGAATCTTCTGGAAATAGATGCGGGTATTTCTTCTTCATCTGATCTTCACGCTCCCAGGTGAACTCGGGTCCTCTACGAGCATTCCATCGAACCTTAACAATTGGTATCTTGTTTTGCTTAAGTCTTTTAACCTCACGATCCATTATTTCGACGGGTTCTTCGATGAATTGAAGTTTTTCGTTGATTTGGATTTCATCTAACGGAATAGTGAGATCTTCTTTAGCAAAACATTTCTTTAAATTCGAGACGTGGAAAGTGTTATGTACAGCCGCGAGTTGTTGAGGTAACTCTAGTCGGTAAGCTACTGGTCCGACACGATCAATAATCTTGAATGGTCCAATATACCTTGGATTTAATTTCCCTCGTTTACCAAATCGAACAACGCCTTTCCAAGGTGCAACTTTAAGCATGACCATCTCTCCAATTTCAAATTCTATATCTTTTCTTTTAATGTCAGCGTAGCTCTTTTGTCGACTTTGGGTGGTTTTCAACCGTTGTTGAATTTGGATGATCTTCTCGGTAGTTTCTTGTATAATCTCCGGACCCGTAATCTGTCTATCCCCCACTTCACTCCAACAAATCAGAGACCTGCACTTTCTACCATAAAGTGCTTCAAATGGCGCCATCTCAATACTTGAATGGTAGCTGTTGTTGTAGGAAAATTCTGCTAACGGTAGATGTCGATCCCAACTGTTTCCGAAATCAATAACACATGCTCGTAGCATGTCTTCAAGCGTTTGTATCGTCCTTTCGCTCTGCCCATCAGTTTGTGGATGATAGGCAGTACTCATGTCTAGACGAGTTCCTAATGCTTGCTGTAATGTCTGCCAGAATCTTGAAATAAATCTGCCATCCCTATCAGAGATAATAGAGATTGGTATTCCATGTCTGGAGACGACTTCCTTCAAATACAGTCGTGCTAACTTCTCCATCTTGTCATCTTCTCTTATTGGTAGGAAGTGTGCTGATTTGGTGAGACGATCAACTATTACCCAAATAGTATCAAAACCACTTGCAGTCCTTGGCAATTTAGTGATGAAATCCATGGTAATGTTTTCCCATTTCCATTCCGGGATTTCGGGTTGTTGAAGTAGACCTGATGGTTTCTGATGCTCAGCTTTGACCTTAGAACACGTCAAACATTCTCCTACGTATTTAGCAACATCGGCTTTCATACCCGGCCACCAAAAATGTTTCTTGAGATCCTTGTACATCTTCCAACCAAATATTGACTTACGTAATGGTTCATATAAGTCTTAATATTCTGTATGATTAACTTGTTCCATTTAACTATTTTGAAGGAAATGGCACCGACTACTCGACACACCGTGAATATGAATGAAGAGGAATTCCGTACTTTTCTAGCTTCAAACATAGCTGCAGTACAGGCTGCGCTACATACCAACAATAACCTTGGATCTAGCAGTACAGGAAATCGTGTAGGATGCACCTACAAAGAATTCACTGCCTGCAAACCTTTGGAATTTGATGGAACCGAAGGACCGATCGGATTGAAAAGGTGGACCGAGAAGGTCGAATCGGTGTTTGCCATAAGTAAGTGTACTGAAGAGGACAAAGTAAAGTACGCTACGCATACCTTCACAGGTTCTGCGTTAACATGGTGGAATACCTATCTAGAGCAAGTGGGACAAGACGATGCGTACGCACTACCGTGGTCAGCATTCAAGCACTTGATGAACGAGAAGTACCGTCCCAGAACCGAGGTCAATAAGCTCAAGACAGAACTTAGAGGGTTACGAACCCAAGGATTTGATATTACCACGTACGAAAGACGATTCACAGAATTGTGCCTATTGTGTCCGGGAGCATTCGAAGATGAGGAAGAGAAGATCGACGCGTTTGTGAAAGGATTACCGGAAAGAATCCAAGAAGATATAAGTTCACACGAGCCCGCCTCCATACAACAGGCATGTAGAATGGCTCACAAACTCGTGAACCAAATTGAAGAAAGAATTAAAGAACAGACTGCTGAAGAGGCCAATGTGAAGCAAGTAAAAAGAAAGTGGGAGGAAAACGGTGATAAGAATCACCAATACAACAACAACAGCAATTACAACAATAATCGCAACAATTATCCCAACAATCGCAACATCAATCGCAACTACAACAAACGGCCCAACAACAACAACAACAACAACAACAACAGCAACTACAACAATCATCCCAACAACAATAATAACCGCAACAACAACAACAATCAGAAGCAGCTATGCCAAAGGTGTGAAAAGAATCACTCGGGGTTCTGCACCAAATTTTGCAACAAGTGTAAAAGAAATGGTCATAGCGCGGCGAAGTGTGAGGTCTACGGACCAGGGGTTAATAGAACGAAAGGAACAAATGGTGTCGGAACGAGTAATGGCGGAGCAAGTAGTGTCGGAGCAAGTTATGCCAATGTAGTTTGTTATAAATGTGGAAAACCAGGCCACATTATTAGAAATTGCCCGAACCAGGAGAACACGAATGGACAAGGCCGTGGAAGAGTTTTTAATATTAATGCGGCAGAGGCACAGGAAGACCCGGAGCTTGTTACGGGTACGTTTCTTATTGACAATAAATCTGCTTACGTTTTATTTGATTCGGGTGCGGATAGAAGCTATATGAGTAGACATTTTTGTGCTAAATTAAGTTGTCCATTGACGCCTTTGGATAGTAAATTTTTACTCGAATTAGCAAATGGTAAATTAATTTCAGCAGATAATATATGTCGGAATCGAGAAATTAAACTGGTTAGCGAAACATTTAAGATTGATTTGATACCAGTAGAGTTAGGAAGTTTTGATGTGATAATCGGTATGGACTGGTTGAAAGAAGTGAAAGCGGAGATCGTTTGTTACAAAAATGCAATTCGCATTATACGAGAAAAAGGAAAACCATTAATGGTGTACGGAGAAAAGGGCAACACGAAGCTACATCTTATTAGTAATTTGAAGGCACAAAAACTAATAAGAAAAGGTTGCTATGCTGTTCTAGCACACGTCGAGAAAGTACAAACTGAAGAAAAGAGCATCAATGATGTTCCCGTAGCAAAAGAATTTCCTGATGTATTTCCGAAAGAATTACCGGGATTACCCCCACATCGATCCGTTGAATTTCAAATAGATCTTGTACCAGGAGCTGCACCAATAGCTCGTGCTCCTTACAGACTCGCACCCAGCGAGATGAAAGAACTACAAAGCCAATTACAAGAACTTTTAGAGCGTGGTTTCATTCGACCAAGCACATCACCGTGGGGAGCTCCTGTTTTGTTTGTCAAGAAGAAAGATGGTACATTCAGGTTGTGTATCGACTACCGAGAGTTGAACAAACTTACCATCAAGAACCGTTACCCACTACCGAGAATCGATGACTTATTTGATCAACTACAAGGCTCGTCTGTTTATTCAAAGATTGACTTACGTTCCGGGTATCATCAAATGCGGGTGAAAGAAGATGATATTCCAAAGACTGCTTTCAGGACACGTTACGGTCATTACGAGTTTATGGTCATGCCGTTTGGTTTAACTAATGCACCAGCTGTGTTCATGGACCTTATGAACCGAGTGTGTGGACCATACCTTGACAAGTTTGTCATTGTTTTCATTGATGACATACTTATTTACTCAAAGAATGACCAAGAACACGGTGAACATTTGAGAAAGGTGTTAGAAGTATTGAGGAAGGAAGAATTGTACGCTAAGTTTTCAAAGTGTGCATTTTGGTTGGAAGAAGTTCAATTCCTCGGTCACATAGTGAACAAAGAAGGTATTAAGGTGGATCCGGCAAAGATAGAAACTGTTGAAAAGTGGGAAACCCCGAAAACTCCGAAACACATACGCCAGTTTTTAGGACTAGCTGGTTACTACAGAAGGTTCATCCAAGACTTTTCCAGAATAGCAAAACCCTTGACTGCATTAACGCATAAAGGGAAGAAATTTGAATGGAATGATGAACAAGAGAAAGCGTTTCAGTTATTGAAGAAAAAGCTAACTACGGCACCTATATTGTCATTGCCTGAAGGGAATGATGATTTTGTGATTTATTGTGATGCATCAAAGCAAGGTCTCGGTTGTGTATTAATGCAACGAACGAAGGTGATTGCTTATGCGTCTAGACAATTGAAGATTCACGAACAAAATTATACGACGCATGATTTGGAATTAGGCGCGGTTGTTTTTGCATTAAAGACTTGGAGGCACTACTTATATGGGGTCAAAAGTATTATATATACCGACCACAAAAGTCTTCAACACATATTTAATCAGAAACAACTGAATATGAGGCAGCGTAGGTGGATTGAATTATTGAATGATTACGACTTTGAGATTCGTTACCACCCGGGGAAGGCAAATGTGGTAGCCGATGCCTTGAGCAGGAAGGACAGAGAACCCATTCGAGTAAAATCTATGAATATAATGATTCATAATAACATTACTACTCAAATAAAGGAGGCGCAACAAGGAGTTTTAAAAGAGGGAAATTTAAAGGATGAAATACCCAAAGGATCGGAGAAGCATCTTAATATTTGGGAAGACGGAACCCGGTATAGGGCTGAAAGGATTTGGGTACCAAAATTTGGAGATATGAGAGAAATGGTACTTAGAGAAGCTCATAAAACCAGATACTCAATACATCCTGGAACGGGGAAGATGTACAAGGATCTCAAGAAACATTTTTGGTGGCCGGGTATGAAAACCGATGTTGCTAAATACGTAGGAGAATGTTTGACGTGTTCTAAGGTCAAAGCTGAGCATCAGAAACCATCAGGTCTACTTCAACAACCCGAAATCCCGGAATGGAAATGGGAAAACATTACCATGGATTTCATCACTAAATTGCCAAGGACTGCAAGTGGTTTTGATACTATTTGGGTAATAGTTGACCGTCTCACCAAATCAGCACACTTTTTGCCAATAAGAGAAGATGACAAGATGGAGAAGTTAGCACGACTGTATTTGAAGGAAGTCATCTCCAGACATGGAATACCAATCTCTATTATCTCTGATAGGGATGGCAGATTTATTTCAAGATTCTGGCAGACATTACAGCAAGCATTAGGAACTCGTCTAGACATGAGTACTGCCTATCATCCACAAACTGATGGGCAGAGCGAAAGGACGATACAAACGCTTGAAGACATGCTACGAGCATGTGTTATTGATTTCGGAAACAGTTGGGATCGACATCTACCGTTAGCAGAATTTTCCTACAACAACAGCTACCATTCAAGCATTGAGATGGCGCCGTTTGAAGCACTTTATGGTAGAAAGTGCAGGTCTCCGATTTGTTGGAGTGAAGTGGGGGATAGACAGATTACGGGTCCAGAGATTATACAAGAAACTACCGAGAAGATCATCCAAATTCAACAACGGTTGAAAACCGCCCAGAGTCGACAAAAGAGCTACGCTGACATTAAAAGAAAAGATATAGAATTTAAAATTGGAGAGATGGTCATGCTTAAAGTTGCACCTTGGAAAGGCGTTGTTCGATTTGGTAAACGAGGGAAATTAAATCCAAGGTATATTGGACCATTCAAGATTATTGATCGTGTCGGACCAGTAGCTTACCGACTAGAGTTACCTCAACAACTCGCGGCTGTACATAACACTTTCCACGTCTCGAATTTAAAGAAATGTTTTGCTAAAGAAGATCTCACTATTCCGTTAGATGAAATCCAAATCAACGAAAAACTTCAATTCATCGAAGAACCCGTCGAAATAATGGATCGTGAGGTTAAAAGACTTAAGCAAAACAAGATACCAATTGTTAAGGTTCGATGGAATGCTCGTAGAGGACCCGAGTTCACCTGGGAGCGTGAAGATCAGATGAAGAAGAAATACCCGCATCTATTTCCAGAAGATTCGTCAACACCTTCAACAGCTTAAAATTTCGGGACGAAATTTATTTAACGGGTAGGTACTGTAGTGACCCGAACTTTTCCATGTTTATATATATTAATTGAGATTGATATTTACATGATTAAATGTTTCCAACATGTTAAGCAATCAAACTTGTTAAGACTTGATTAATTGAAATATGTTTCATATAGACAATTGACCACCCAAGTTGACCGGTGATTCACGAACGTTAAAACTTGTAAAAACTATATGATGACATATATATGGATATATATATAGTTAACATGATACTATGATAAGTAAACATATCATTAAGTATATTAACAATGAACTACATATGTAAAAACAAGACTACTAACTTAATGATTTTTAAACGAGACATATATGTAACGATTATCGTTGTAAAGACATTTAATGTATATATATCATATTAAGAGATATTCATACATGATAATATCATGATAATATAATAATTTAAAATCTCATTTGATATTATAAACATTGGGTTAACAACATTTAACAAGATCGTTAACCTAAAGGTTTCAAAACAACACTTACATGTAACGACTAACGATGACTTAACGACTCAGTTAAAATGTATATACATGTAGTGTTTTAATATGTATTTATACACTTTTGAAAGACTTCAATACACTTATCAAAATACTTCTACTTAACAAAAATGCTTACAATTACATCCTCGTTCAGTTTCATCAACAATTCTACTCGTATGCACCCGTATTCGTACTCGTACAATACACAGCTTTTAGATGTATGTACTATTGGTATATACACTCCAATGATCAGCTCTTAGCAGCCCATGTGAGTCACCTAACACATGTGGGAACCATCATTTGGCAACTAGCATGAAATATCTCATAAAATTACAAAAATATGAGTAATCATTCATGACTTATTTACATGAAAACAAAATTACATATCCTTTATATCTAATCCATACACCAACGACCAAAAACACCTACAAACACTTTCATTCTTCAATTTTCTTCATCTAATTGATCTCTCTCAAGTTCTATCTTCAAGTTCTAAGTGTTCTTCATAAATTCCAAAAGTTATAGTTTCATAAAATCAAGAATACTTTCAAGTTTGCTAGCTCACTTCCAATCTTGTAAGGTGATCATCCAACCTCAAGAAATCTTTGTTTCTTACAGTAGGTTATCATTCTAATACAAGGTAATAATCATATTCAAACTTTGGTTCAATTTCTATAACTATAACAATCTTATTTCAAGTGATGATCTTACTTGAACTTGTTTTCGTGTCATGATTCTGCTTCAAGAACTTCGAGCCATCCAAGGATCCATTGAAGCTAGATCCATTTTTCTCTTTTCCAGTAGGTTTATCCAAGGAACTTAAGGCAGTAATGATGTTCATAACATCATTCAATTTATACATATAAAGCTATCTTATTCGAAGGTTTAAACTTGTATTCACTAGAACATAGTTTAGTTAATTCTAAACTTGTTCGCAAACAAAAGTTAATCCTTCTAACTTGACTTTTAAAATCAACTAAACACATGTTCTATATCTATATGATATGCTAACTTAATGATTTAAAACCTGGAAACACGAAAAACACCGTAAAACCGGATTTACGCCGTCGTAGTAACACCGCGGGCTGTTTTGGGTTAGTTAATTAAAAACTATGATAAACTTTGATTTTAAAGTTGTTATTCTGAGAAAATGATTTTTATTATGAACATGAAACTATATCCAAAAATTATGATTAAACTCAAAGTGGAAGTATGTTTTCTAAAATGGTCATCTAGACGTCGTTCTTTCGACTGAAATGACTACCTTTACAAAAATAACTTGTAACTTATTTTTCCGACTATAAACCTATACTTTTCTGTTTAGATTCATAAAATAGAGTTCAATATGAAACCATAGCAATTTGATTCACTCAAAACGGATTTAAAATGAAGAAGTTATGGGTAAAACAAGATTGGATAATTTTTCTCATTTTAGCTACGTGAAAATTGGTAACAAATCTATTCCAACCATAACTTAATCAACTTGTATTGTATATTATGTAATCTTGAGATACCATAGACACGTATACAATGTTTCGACCTATCATGTCGACACATCTATATATATTTCGGAACAACCATAGACACTCTATATGTGAATGTTGGAGTTAGCTATACAGGGTTGAGGTTGATTCCAAAATATATATAGTTTGAGTTGTGATCAATACTGAGATACGTATACACTGGGTCGTGGATTGATTCAAGATAATATTTATCGATTTATTTCTGCACATCTAACTGTGGACAACTAGTTGTAGGTTACTAACGAGGACAGCTGACTTAATAAACTTAAAAAATCAAAATATATTAAAAGTGTTGTAAATATATTTTGAACATACTTTGATATATATGTATATATTGTTATAGGTTCGTGAATTAACCAGTGGCCAAGTCTTACTTCCCGACGAAGTAAAAATCTGTTAAAGTGAGTTATAGTCCCACTTTTAAAATCTAATATTTTTGGGATGAGAATACATGCAGGTTTTATAAATGATTTACAAAATAGACACAAGTACGTGAAACTACATTCTATGGTTGAATTATCGAAATCGAATATGCCCCTTTTTATTAAGTCTGGTAATCTAAGAATTAGGGAACAGACACCCTAATTGACGCGAATCCTAAAGATAGATCTATTGGGCCTAACAAACCCCATCCAAAGTACCGGATGCTTTAGTACTTCGAAATTTATATCATATCCGAAGGGTGTCCCGGAATGATGGGGATATTCTTATATATGCATCTTGTTAATGTCGGTTACCAGGTGTTCACCATATGAATGATTTTTATCTCTATGTATGGGATGTGTATTGAAATATGAACTCTTGTGGTCTATTATTATGATTTGATATATATAGGTTAAACCTATAACTCACCAACATTTTTGTTGACGTTTTAAGCATGTTTATTCTCAGGTGATTATTAAGAGCTTCCGCTGTCGCATACTTAAATAAGGACGAGATTTGGAGTCCATGCTTGTATGATATTGTGTAAAAACTGCATTCAAGAAACTTATTTTGTTGTAACATATTTGTATTGTAAACCATTATGTAATGGTCGTGTGTAAACAGGATATTTTAGATTATCATTATTTGATAATCTACGTAAAGCTTTTTAAAACCTTTATCTATGAAATAAAGGTTATGGTTTGTTTTAAAAATGAATGCAGTCTTTGAAAAACGTCTCATATAGAGGTCAAAACCTCGCAACGAAATCAATTAATATGGAACGTTTTTAATCAATAATGTCCCGTTCTTATTGATTAAAAACGTTCCATATTACTTGATTTCGTTGCGAGGTTTTGACCTCTATATGAGACGTTTTTCAAAGACTGCATTCATTTTTAAACAAACCATAACCTTTATTTCATCAATAAAGGTTTAAAACGCTTTACGTAGATTATCAAATAATGATAATCTAAAATATCCTGTTTACACACGACCATTACATAATGGTTTACAATACAAATATGTTACAACAAAATAAGTTTCTTGAATGCAGTTTTTACACAATATCATACAAGCATGGACTCCAAATCTTGTCCTTATTTAAGTATGTGACAGCGGAAGCTCTTAATAATCACCTGAGAATAAACATGCTTAAAACGTCAACAAAAATGTTGGTGAGTTATAGGTTTAACCTATATATATCAAATCGTAACAATAGACCACAAGATTTCATATTTCAATACACATCCCATACATAGAGATAAAAATCATTCATATGGTGAACACCTGGTAACCGACAATAACAAGATGCATATATAAGAATATCCCCATCATTCCGGGACACCCTTCGGATATGATATAAATTTCGAAGTACTAAAGCATCCGGTACTTTGGATGGGGTTTGTTAGGCCCAATAGATCTATCTTTAGGATTCGCGTCAATTAGGGTGTCTGTTCCCTAATTCTTAGATTACCAGACTTAATAAAAAGGGGCATATTCGATTTCGATAATTCAACCATAGAATGTAGTTTCACGTACTTGTGTCTATTTTGTAAATCATTTATAAAACCTGCATGTATTCTCATCCCAAAAATATTAGATTTTAAAAGTGGGACTATAACTCACTTTCACAGATTTTTACTTCGTCGGGAAGTAAGACTTGGCCACTGGTTGATTCACGAACCTATAACAATATATACATATATATCAAAGTATGTTCAAAATATATTTACAACACTTTTAATATATTTTGATGTTTTAAGTTTATTAAGTCAGCTGTCCTCGTTAGTAACCTACAACTAGTTGTCCACAGTTAGATGTACAGAAATAAATCGATAAATATTATCTTGAATCAATCCACGACCCAGTGTATACGTATCTCAGTATTGATCACAACTCAAACTATATATATTTTGGAATCAACCTCAACCCTGTATAGCTAACTCCAACATTCACATATAGAGTGTCTATGGTTGTTCCGAAATATATATAGATGTGTCGACATGATAGGTCGAAACATTGTATACGTGTCTATGGTATCTCAAGATTACATAATATATAATACAAGTTGATTAAGTTATGGTTGGAATAGATTTGTTACCAATTTTCACGTAGCTAAAATGAGAAAAATTATCCAATCTTGTTTTACCCATAACTTCTTCATTTTAAATCCGTTTTGAGTGAATCAAATTGCTATGGTTTCATATTGAACTCTATTTTATGAATCTAAACAAAAAAAGTATAGGTTTATAGTCGGAAAAATAAGTTACAAGTCGTTTTTGTAAAGGTAGTCATTTCAGTCGAAAGAACGACGTCTAGATGACCATTTTAGAAAACATACTTCCACTTTGAGTTTAACCATAATTTTTGGATATAGTTTCATGTTCATAATAAAAATCATTTTCTCAGAATAACAACTTTTAAATCAAAGTTTATCATAGTTTTTAATTAACTAACCCAAAACAGCCCGCGGTGTTACTACGACGGCGTAAATCCGGTTTTATGGTGTTTTTCGTGTTTCCAGGTTTTAAATCATTAAGTTAGCATATCATATAGATATAGAACATGTGTTTAGTTGATTTTAAAAGTCAAGTTAGAAGGATTAACTTTTGTTTGCGAACAAGTTTAGAATTAACTAAACTATGTTCTAGTGATTACAAGTTTAAACCTTCGAATAAGATAGCTTTATATGTATGAATTGAATGATGTTATGAACATCATTACTACCTTAAGTTCCTTGGATGAACCTACTGGAAAAGATAAAAATGGATCTAGCTTCAATGGATCCTTGGATGGCTCAAAGTTCTTGAAGCAAAATCATGACACGAAAACAAGTTCAAGTAAGATCATCACTTGAAATAAGATTGTTATAGTTATAGAAATTGAACCAAAGTTTGAATATGATTATTACCTTGTATTAGAATGATAACCTACTGTAAGAAACAAAGATTTCTTGAGGTTGGATGATCACCTTACAAGATTGGAAGTGAGCTAGCAAACTTGAAAGTATTCTTGATTTTATGAAACTAGAACTTTTGGAATTTATGAAGAACACTTAGAACTTGAAGATAGAACTTGAGAGAGTTCAATTAGATGAAGAAAATTGAAGAATGAAAGTGTTTGTAGGTGTTTTTGGTCGTTGGTGTATGGATTAGATATAAAGGATATGTAATTTTGTTTTCATGTAAATAAGTCATGAATGATTACTCATATTTTTGTAATCTTATGAGATATTTCATGCTAGTTGCCAAATGATGGTTCCCACATGTGTTAGGTGACTCACATGGGCTGCTAAGAGCTGATCATTGGAGTGTATATACCAATAGTACATACATCTAAAAGCTGTGTATTGTACGAGTACGAATACGGGTGCATACGAGTAGAATTGTTGATGAAACTGAACGAGAATGTAATTGTAAGCATTTTTGTTAAGTAGAAGTATTTTGATAAGTGTATTGAAGTCTTTCAAAAGTGTATAAATACATATTAAAACACTACATGTATATACATTTTAACTGAGTCGTTAAGTCATCGTTAGTCGTTACATGTAAGTGTTGTTTTGAAACCTTTAGGTTAACGATCTTGTTAAATGTTGTTAACCCAATGTTTATAATAACAAAAGAGATTTTAAATTATTATATTATTATGATATTATGATGTACGAATATCTCTTAATATGATATATATACATTAAATGTCGTTACAACGATAAACGTTACATATATGTCTCGTTTCAAAATCATTAAGTTAGTAGTCTTGTTTTTACATATGTAGTTCATTGTTAATATAATTAATGATATGTTTACTTATCATAATATCATGTTAACTATATATATAACCATATATATGTCATCATATAGTTTTTTACAAGTTTTAACGTTCGTGAATCACCGGTCAACTTGGGTGGTCAATTGTCTATATGAAACCTATTTCAATTAATCAAGTCTTAACAAGTTTGATTGCTTAACATGTTGGAAACATTTAATCATGTAAACATCAATCTCAGTTAATATATATAAACATGGAAAAGTTCGGGTCACTACAGTACCTACCCGTTAAATAAATTTCGCCCCGAAATTTTAAGCTGTTGAAGGTGTTGACGAATCTTCTGGAAATAGATGCGGGTATTTCTTCTTCATCTGATCTTCACGCTCCCAGGTGAACTCGGGTCCTCTACGAGCATTCCATCGAACCTTAACAATTGGTATCTTGTTTTGCTTAAGTCTTTTAACCTCACGATCCATTATTTCGACGGGTTCTTCGATGAATTGAAGTTTTTCGTTGATTTGGATTTCATCTAACGGAATAGTGAGATCTTCTTTAGCAAAACATTTCTTTAAATTCGAGACGTGGAAAGTGTTATGTACAGCCGCGAGTTGTTGAGGTAACTCTAGTCGGTAAGCTACTGGTCCGACACGATCAATAATCTTGAATGGTCCAATATACCTTGGATTTAATTTCCCTCGTTTACCAAATCGAACAACGCCTTTCCAAGGTGCAACTTTAAGCATGACCATCTCTCCAATTTCAAATTCTATATCTTTTCTTTTAATGTCAGCGTAGCTCTTTTGTCGACTTTGGGCGGTTTTCAACCGTTGTTGAATTTGGATGATCTTCTCGGTAGTTTCTTGTATAATCTCCGGACCCGTAATCTGTCTATCCCCCACTTCACTCCAACAAATCGGAGACCTGCACTTTCTACCATAAAGTGCTTCAAACGGCGCCATCTCAATGCTTGAATGGTAGCTGTTGTTGTAGGAAAATTCTGCTAACGGTAGATGTCGATCCCAACTGTTTCCGAAATCAATAACACAAGCTCGTAGCATGTCTTCAAGCGTTTGTATCGTCCTTTCGCTCTGCCCATCAGTTTGTGGATGATAGGCAGTACTCATGTCTAGACGAGTTCCTAATGCTTGCTGTAATGTCTGCCAGAATCTTGAAATAAATCTGCCATCCCTATCAGAGATAATAGAGATTGGTATTCCATGTCTGGAGATGACTTCCTTCAAATACAGTCGTGCTAACTTCTCCATCTTGTCATCTTCTCTTATTGGTAGGAAGTGTGCGGATTTGGTGAGACGATCAACTATTACCCAAATAGTATCAAAACCACTTGCAGTCCTTGGCAATTTAGTGATGAAATCCATGGTAATGTTTTCCCATTTCCATTCCGGGATTTCGGGTTGTTGAAGTAGACCTGATGGTTTCTGATGCTCAGCTTTGACCTTAGAACACGTCAAACATTCTCCTACGTATTTAGCAACATCGGCTTTCATACCCGGCCACCAAAAATGTTTCTTGAGATCCTTGTACATCTTCCCCGTTCCAGGATGTATTGAGTATCTGGTTTTATGAGCTTCTCTAAGTACCATTTCTCTCATATCTCCAAATTTTGGTACCCAAATCCTTTCAGCCCTATACCGGCTTCCGTCTTCCCGAATATTAAGATGCTTCTCCGATCCTTTGGGTATTTCATCCTTTAAATTTCCCTCTTTTAAAACTCCTTGTTGCGCCTCCTTTATTTGAGTAGTAATGTTATTATGAATCATTATATTCATAGATTTTACTCGAATGGGTTCTCTGTCCTTCCTGCTCAAGGCATCGGCTACCACATTTGCCTTCCCCGGGTGGTAACGAATCTCAAAGTCGTAATCATTCAATAATTCAATCCACCTACGCTGCCTCATATTCAGTTGTTTCTGATTAAATATGTGTTGAAGACTTTTGTGGTCGGAATATATAATACTTTTGACCCCATATAAGTAGTGCCTCCAAGTCTTTAATGCAAAAACAACCGCGCCTAATTCCAAATCATGCGTCGTATAATTTTGTTCGTGAATCTTCAATTGTCTAGACGCATAAGCAATCACCTTCGTTCGTTGCATTAATACACAACCGAGACCTTGCTTTGATGCATCACAATAAATCACAAAATCATCATTCCCTTCAGGCAATGACAATATAGGTGCCGTAGTTAGCTTTTTCTTCAATAACTGAAACGCTTTCTCTTGTTCATCATTCCATTCAAATTTCTTCCCTTTATGCGTTAATGCAGTCAAGGGTTTTGCTATTCTGGAAAAGTCTTGGATGAACCTTCTGTAGTAACCAGCTAGTCCTAAAAACTGGCGTATGTGTTTCGGAGTTTTCGGGGTTTCCCACTTTTCAACAGTTTCTATCTTTGCCGGATCCACCTTAATACCTTCTTTGTTCACTATGTGACCGAGGAATTGAACTTCTTCCAACCAAAATGCACACTTTGAAAACTTAGCGTACAATTCTTCCTTTCTCAATACTTCTAACACCTTTCTCAAATGTTCACCGTGTTCTTGGTCATTCTTTGAGTAAATAAGTATGTCATCAATGAAAACAATGACAAACTTGTCAAGGTATGGTCCACACACTCGGTTCATAAGGTCCATGAACACAGCTGGTGCATTAGTTAAACCAAACGGCATGACCATAAACTCGTAATGACCGTAACGTGTTCTGAAAGCAGTCTTTGGAATATCATCTTCTTTCACCCGCATTTGATGATACCCGGAACGTAAGTCAATCTTTGAATAAACAGACGAGCCTTGTAGTTGATCAAATAAGTCGTCGATTCTCGGTAGTGGGTAGCGGTTCTTGATGGTAAGTTTGTTCAACTCTCGGTAGTCGATACACAACCTGAATGTACCATCTTTCTTCTTGACAAACAAAACAGGAGCTCCCCACGGTGATGTGCTTGGTCGAATGAAACCACGCTCTAAAAGTTCTTGTAATTGGCTTTGCAGTTCTTTCATCTCGCTGGGTGCGAGTCTGTAAGGAGCACGAGCTATTGGTGCAGCTCCTGGTACAAGATCTATTTGAAATTCAACGGATCGATGTGGGGGTAATCCCGGTAATTCTTTCGGAAATACATCGGGAAATTCTTTTGCAATGGGAACATCATTGATGCTCTTTTCTTCAGTTTGTACTTTCTCGACGTGTGCTAGAACAGCATAGCAACCTTTTCTTATTAGTTTTTGTGCCTTCAAATTACTAATAAGATGTAGCTTCGTGTTGCCCTTTTCTCCGTACACCATTAAGGGTTTTCCTTTTTCTCGTATAATGCGAATTGCATTTTTGTAACAAACGATCTCTGCTTTCACTTCTTTCAACCAGTCCATACCGATTATCACATCAAAACTCCCTAACTCTACTGGTATTAAATCAATCTTAAATGTTTCGCTAACCAGTTTAATTTCTCGATTCCGACATATATTATCTGCTGAAATTAATTTACCATTTGCTAATTCGAGTAAAAATTTACTATCCAAAGGCGTCAATGGACAACTTAATTTAGCACAAAAATCTCTACTCATATAGCTTCTATCCGCACCCGAATCAAATAAAACGTAAGCAGATTTATTGTCAATAAGAAACGTACCCGTAACAAGCTCCGGGTCTTCCTGTGCCTCTACCGCATTAATATTGAAAACTCTTCCACGGCCTTGTCCATTCGTGTTCTCCTGGTTCGGGCAATTTCTAATAATGTGGCCTGGTTTTCCACATTTATAACAAACTACATTGGCATAACTTGCTCCGACACTACTTGCTCCGCCATTACTCGTTCCGACACCATTTGTTCCTTTTGTTCTATTAACCCCTGGTCCGTAGACCTCACACTTCGCCGCGCTATGACCATTTCTTTTACACTTGTTGCAAAATTTGGTGCAGAACCCCGAGTGATTCTTTTCACACCTTTGGCATAGCTGCTTCTGATTGTTGTTGTTGTTACGGTTATTATTGTTGTTGGGATGATTGTTGTAGTTGCTGTTGTTGTTGTTGTTGTTGTTGTTGGGCCGTTTGTTGTAGTTGCGATTGATGTTGCGATTGTTGGGATAATTGTTGCGATTATTGTTGTAATTGCTGTTGTTGTATTGGTGATTCTTATCACCGTTTTCCTCCCACTTTCTTTTGACTTGCTTCACATTGGCCTCTTCAGCAGTCTGTTCTTTAATTCTTTCTTCAATCTGGTTCACTAGTTTGTGAGCCATTCTACATGCCTGTTGTATGGAGGCGGGCTCGTGTGAACTTATATCTTCTTGGATTCTTTCCGGTAATCCTTTCACAAACGCGTCGATCTTCTCTTCCTCATCTTCGAATGCTCCCGGACACAATAGGCACAATTCTGTGAATCGTCTTTCATACGTGGTAATATCAAATCCTTGGGTTCGTAACCCTCTTAGTTCTGTCTTGAGCTTATTGACCTCGGTTCTGGGACGATACTTCTCGTTCATCAAGTGCTTGAATGCTGACCACGGTAGTGCGTATGCATCATCTTGTCCCACTTGCTCTAGATAGGTATTCCACCATGTTAACGCAGAACCTGTGAAGGTATGCGTAGCGTACTTCACTTTGTCCTCTTCAGTACACTTACTTATGGCAAACACCGATTCAACCTTCTCGGTCCACCGTTTCAATCCGATCGGTCCTTCGGTTCCATCAAATTCCAAAGGTTTGCAGGCAGTGAATTCTTTGTAGGTGCATCCTACACGATTTCCTGTACTGCTAGATCCAAGGTTATTGTTGGTATGTAGCGCAGCCTGTACTGCGGCTATGTTTGAAGCTAGAAAAGTACGGAATTCCTCTTCATTCATATTCACGGTGTGTCGAGTAGTCGGTGCCATTTCCTTCAAAATAGTTAAATGGAACAAGTTAATCATACAGAATATTAAGAGTAGTTAATAGTATTTCGTAGCATAATATGAACTCATTTATAAAAGCTTTTTCTTCATATTAGCATTTTATAAGTTTAAATTCGGGTAGTACCTACCCGTTAAGTTCATACTTAGTAGCTAATATACAATTCAACTACTACAATTCTATATGAAAAACTGATTGTAATAATATTTCGCGTTCAAACTTTTATACAATATTTTAATAACTTACAATACCGCTTATTTTACATAAAGCATGAAATATAGCACACAATAACTATGATACAAGATAGTTGTGAAGACAATTCTAGCTAGTACACAAGTCGTTCGGCAAAGGCAATAAAGACACGTAATTCATACGTCCAGAAACAAGTCATGCATTCTGGTTTTACTAGGACTACTTCCCATCCTTGGTCTTGTGCAACATAACCGTTATGGCCGTTGATAAGACAGCGTGTTGTAACGTCATCAAAGGGACGAGGGTTACGTAATGTCCAACAGTCCCGTAATAATCTAAAAACCTCATTTCTTACCCCAATTACCGACTCCGTCACTTGTGGAAAAGTTTTGTTTAATAGTTGTAGCCCGATGTTCTTGTTCTCACTTTGGTGAGAAGCGAACATTACTAATCCGTAAACATAACATGCTTCTTTATGTTGCATGTTAGCCGCTTTTTCTAAATCACGAAGTCCAATATTCGGATATATTGAGTCAAAATAATTTCTTAACCCGTTGCGTAATATTATTTAGAATATTATATATAAATTAATTATCATAATTCTATAACTATAAATAATATAATATTAAATATATAATTATAATTAACATATATATATTAAATATTTTGCATATAATTAATATTTTTATATGGTACAACTTATGATTAATATAATATATGATTATGTAAATTGCCTCATACTCAATATATTACTGGTAATTTTTATATCTTAATAACGCTCTGATGGGTAATAGTTGATCGTCTCACCAAATCAGCACACTTCCTACCAATAAGAGAAGATGACAAGATGGAGAAGTTAGCACGACTGTATTTGAAGGAAGTCGTCTCCAGACATGGAATACCAATCTCTATTATCTCTGATAGGGATGGCAGATTTATTTCAAGATTCTGGCAGACATTACAGCAAGCATTAGGAACTCGTCTAGACATGAGTACTGCCTATCATCCACAAACTGATGGGCAGAGCGAAAGGACGATACAAACGCTTGAAGACATGCTACGAGCATGTGTTATTGATTTCGGAAACAGTTGGGATCGACATCTACCGTTAGCAGAATTTTCCTACAACAACAGCTACCATTCAAGCATTGAGATGGCGCCGTTTGAAGCACTTTATGGTAGAAAGTGCAGGTCTCCGATTTGTTGGAGTGAGGTGGGGGATAGACAGATTACGGGTCCGGAGATTATACAAGAAACTACCGAGAAGATCATCCAAATTCAACAACGGTTGAAAACCGCCCAAAGTCGACAAAAGAGCTACGCTGACATTAAAAGAAAAGATATAGAATTTGAAATTGGAGAGATGGTCATGCTTAAAGTTTCACCTTGGAAAGGCGTTGTTCGATTTGGTAAACGAGGGAAATTAAATCCAAGGTATATTGGACCATTCAAGATTATTGATCGTGTCGGACCAGTAGCTTACCGACTTGAGTTACCTCAACAACTCGCGGCTGTACATAACACTTTCCACGTCTCGAATTTGAAGAAATGTTTTGCTAAAGAAGATCTCACTATTCCGTTAGATGAAATCCAAATCAACGAAAAACTCCAATTCATCGAAGAACCCGTCGAAATAATGGATCGTGAGGTTAAAAGACTTAAGCAAAACAAGATACCAATTGTTAAGGTTCGATGGAATGCTCGTAGAGGACCCGATTTCACCTGGGAGCGTGAAGATCAGATGAAGATGAAATACCCGCATCTATTTCCAGAAGATTCGTCAACACCTTCAACAGCTTAAAATTTCGGGACGAAATTTATTTAACGGGTAGGTACTGTAGTGACCCGAACTTTTCCATGTTTATATATATTAATTGAGATTGATGTTTACATGATTAAATGTTTCCAACATGTTAAGCAATCAAACTTGTTAAGACTTGATTAATTGAAATAGATTTCATATAGACAATTGACCACCCAAGTTGACCGGTGATTCACGAACGTTAAAACTTGTAAAAAAAAAAACTATATGATGACATATATATGGTTATATATATAGTTAACATGATATTATGATAAGTAAACATATCATTAATTATATTAACAATGAACTACATATGTAAAAACAAGACTACTAACTTAATGATTTTGAAACGAGACATATATGTAACGTTTATCGTTGTAACGACATTTAATGTATATATATCATATTAAGAGATATTCGTACATCATAATATCATGATAATATAATAATTTAAAATCTCTTTTGTTATTATAAACATTGGGTTAACAACATTTAACAAGATCGTTAACCTAAAGGTTTCAAAACAACACTTACATGTAACGACTAACGATGACTTAACGACTCAGTTAAAATGTATATACATGTAGTGTTTTAATATGTATTTATACACTTTTGAAAGACTTCAATACACTTATCAAAATACTTCTACTTAACAAAAATGCTTACAATTACATTCTCGTTCAGTTTCATCAACAATTCTACTCGTATGCACCCGTATTCGTACTCGTACAATACACAGCTTTTAGATGTATGTACTATTGGTATATACACTCCAATGATCAGCTCTTAGCAGCCCATGTGAGTCACCTAACACATGTGGGAACCATCATTTGGCAACTAGCATGAAATATCTCATAAGATTACAAAAATATGAGTAATCATTCATGACTTATTTACATGAAAACAAAATTACATATCCTTTATATCTAATCCATACACCAACGACCAAAAACACCTACAAACACTTTCATTCTTCAATTTTCTTCATCTAATTGAACTCTCTCAAGTTCTATCTTCAAGTTCTAAGTGTTCTTCATAAATTCCAAAAGTTCTAGTTTCATAAAATCAAGAATACTTTCAAGTTTGCTAGCTCACTTCCAATCTTGTAAGGTGATCATCCAACCTCAAGAAATCTTTGTTTCTTACAGTAGGTTATCATTCTAATACAAGGTAATAATCATATTCAAACTTTGGTTCAATTTCTATAACTATAACAATCTTATTTCAAGTGATGATCTTACTTGAACTTGTTTTCGTGTCATGATTTTGCTTCAAGAACTTTGAGCCATCCAAGGATCCATTGAAGCTAGATCCATTTTTCTCTTTTCCAGTAGGTTCATCCAAGGAACTTAAGGTAGTAATGATGTTCATAACATCATTCGATTCATACATATAAAGCTATCTTATTCGAAGGTTTAAACTTGTAATCACTAGAACATAGTTTAGTTAATTCTAAACTATTTCGCAAACAAAAGTTAATCCTTCTAACTTGACTTTTAAAATCAACTAAACACATGTTCTATATCTATATGATATGCTAACTTAATGATTTAAAACCTGGAAACACGAAAAACACCGTAAAACCGGATTTACGCCGTCTTAGTAACACCGCGGGCTGTTTTGGGTTAGTTAATTAAAAACTATGATAAACTTTGATTTAAAAGTTGTTATTCTGAGAAAATGATTTTTATTATGAACATGAAACTATATCCAAAAATTATGGTTAAACTCAAAGTGGAAGTATGTTTTCTAAAATGGTCATCTAGACGTCGTTCTTTCGACTGAAATGACTACCTTTACAAAAACGACTTGTAACTTATTTTTCCGACTAGAAACCTATACTTTTTTTGTTTAGATTCATAAAATAGAGTTCAATATGAAACCATAGCAATTTGATTCACTCAAAACGGATTTAAAATGAAGAAGTTATGGGTAAAACAAGATTGGATAATTTTTCTCATTTTAGCTACGTGAAAATTGGTAACAAATCTATTCCAACCATAACTTAATCAACTTGTATTATATATTATGTAATCTTGAGATACCATAGACACGTATACAATGTTTCGACCTATCATGTCGACACATCTATATATATTTCGGAACAACCATAGACACTCTATATGTGAATGTTGGAGTTAGCTATACAGGGTTGAGGTTGATTCCAAAATATATATAGTTTGAGTTGTGATCAATACTGAGATACGTATACACTGGGTCGTGGATTGATTCAAGATAATATTTATCGATTTATTTCTGTACATCTAACTGTGGACAACTAGTTGTAGGTTACTAACGAGGACAGCTGACTTAATAAACTTAAAACATCAAAATATATTAAAAGTGTTGTAAATATATTTTGAACATACTTTGATATATATGTATATATTGTTATAGGTTCGTGAATCAACCAGTGGCCAAGTCTTACTTCCCGACGAAGTAAAAATCTGTGAAAGTGAGTTATAGTCCCACTTTTAAAATATAATATTTTTGGGATGAGAATACATGCAGGTTTTATAAATGATTTACAAAATAGACACAAGTACGTGAAACTACATTCTATGATTGAATTATCGAAATCGAATATGCCCAAAGTCTGGTAATCTAAGAATTAGGGAACAGACACCCTAATTGACGCGAATCCTAAAGATAGATCTATTGGGCCTAACAAACCCCATCCAAAGTACCGGATGCTTTAGTACTTCGAAATTTATATCATATCCGAAGGGTGTCCCGGAATGATGGGGATATTCTTATATATGCATCTTGTTATTGTCGGTTACCAGGTGTTCACCATATGAATGATTTTTATCTCTATGTATGGGATGTGTATTGAAATATGAAATCTTGTGGTCTATTGTTACGATTTGATATATATAGGTTAAACCTATAACTCACCAACATTTTTGTTGACGTTTTAAGCATGTTTATTCTCAGGTGATTATTAAGAGCTTCCGCTGTCGCATACTTAAATAAGGACAAGATTTGGAGTCCATGCTTGTATGATATTGTGTAAAAACTGCATTCAAGAAACTTATTTTGTTGTAACATATTTGTATTGTAAACCATTATGTAATGGTCGTGTGTAAACAGGATATATTAGATTATCATTATTTGATAATCTACGTAAAGCTTTTTAAACCTTTATTGATGAAATAAAGGTTATGGTTTGTTTAAAAATGAATGCAGTCTTTGAAAAACGTCTCATATAGAGGTCAAAACCTCGCAACGAAATCAATTAATATGGAACGTTTTTAATCAATAAGAACGGTAGACAATTGACCACCCAAGTTGACCGGTGATTCACGAACGTTAAAACTTGTAAAAAAAAAACTATATGATGACATATATATGGTTATATATATAGTTAACATGATATTATGATAAGTAAACATATCATTAATTATATTAACAATGAACTACATATGTAAAAACAAGACTACTAACTTAATGATTTTGAAACGAGACATATATGTAACGTTTATCGTTGTAACGACATTTAATGTATATATATCATATTAAGAGATATTCGTACATCATAATATCATGATAATATAATAATTTAAAATCTCTTTTGTTATTATAAACATTGGGTTAACAACATTTAACAAGATCGTTAACCTAAAGGTTTCAAAACAACACTTACATGTAACGACTAACGATGACTTAACGACTCAGTTAAAATGTATATACATGTAGTGTTTTAATATGTATTTATACACTTTTGAAAGACTTCAATACACTTATCAAAATACTTCTACTTAACAAAAATGCTTACAATTACATTCTCGTTCAGTTTCATCAACAATTCTACTCGTATGCACCCGTATTCGTACTCGTACAATACACAGCTTTTAGATGTATGTACTATTGGTATATACACTCCAATGATCAGCTCTTAGCAGCCCATGTGAGTCACCTAACACATGTGGGAACCATCATTTGGCAACTAGCATGAAATATCTCATAAGATTACAAAAATATGAGTAATCATTCATGACTTATTTACATGAAAACAAAATTACATATCCTTTATATCTAATCCATACACCAACGACCAAAAACACCTACAAACACTTTCATTCTTCAATTTTCTTCATCTAATTGAACTCTCTCAAGTTCTATCTTCAAGTTCTAAGTGTTCTTCATAAATTCCAAAAGTTCTAGTTTCATAAAATCAAGAATACTTTCAAGTTTGCTAGCTCACTTCCAATCTTGTAAGGTGATCATCCAACCTCAAGAAATCTTTGTTTCTTACAGTAGGTTATCATTCTAATACAAGGTAATAATCATATTCAAACTTTGGTTCAATTTCTATAACTATAACAATCTTATTTCAAGTGATGATCTTACTTGAACTTGTTTTCGTGTCATGATTTTGCTTCAAGAACTTTGAGCCATCCAAGGATCCATTGAAGCTAGATCCATTTTTTCTCTTTTCCAGTAGGTTCATCCAAGGAACTTAAGGTAGTAATGATGTTCATAACATCATTCGATTCATACATATAAAGCTATCTTATTCGAAGGTTTAAACTTGTAATCACTAGAACATAGTTTAGTTAATTCTAAACTATTTCGCAAACAAAAGTTAATCCTTCTAACTTGACTTTTAAAATCAACTAAACACATGTTCTATATCTATATGATATGCTAACTTAATGATTTAAAACCTGGAAACACGAAAAACACCGTAAAACCGGATTTACGCCGTCTTAGTAACACCGCGGGCTGTTTTGGGTTAGTTAATTAAAAACTATGATAAACTTTGATTTAAAAGTTGTTATTCTGAGAAAATGATTTTTATTATGAACATGAAACTATATCCAAAAATTATGGTTAAACTCAAAGTGGAAGTATGTTTTCTAAAATGGTCATCTAGACGTCGTTCTTTCGACTGAAATGACTACCTTTACAAAAACGACTTGTAACTTATTTTTCCGACTAGAAACCTATACTTTTTTTGTTTAGATTCATAAAATAGAGTTCAATATGAAACCATAGCAATTTGATTCACTCAAAACGGATTTAAAATGAAGAAGTTATGGGTAAAACAAGATTGGATAATTTTTCTCATTTTAGCTACGTGAAAATTGGTAACAAATCTATTCCAACCATAACTTAATCAACTTGTATTATATATTATGTAATCTTGAGATACCATAGACACGTATACAATGTTTCGACCTATCATGTCGACACATCTATATATATTTCGGAACAACCATAGACACTCTATATGTGAATGTTGGAGTTAGCTATACAGGGTTGAGGTTGATTCCAAAATATATATAGTTTGAGTTGTGATCAATACTGAGATACGTATACACTGGGTCGTGGATTGATTCAAGATAATATTTATCGATTTATTTCTGTACATCTAACTGTGGACAACTAGTTGTAGGTTACTAACGAGGACAGCTGACTTAATAAACTTAAAACATCAAAATATATTAAAAGTGTTGTAAATATATTTTGAACATACTTTGATATATATGTATATATTGTTATAGGTTCGTGAATCAACCAGTGGCCAAGTCTTACTTCCCGACGAAGTAAAAATCTGTGAAAGTGAGTTATAGTCCCACTTTTAAAATCTAATATTTTTGGGATGAGAATACATGCAGGTTTTATAAATGATTTACAAAATAGACACAAGTACGTGAAACTACATTCTATGGTTGAATTATCGAAATCGAATATGCCCCTTTTTATTAAGTCTGGTAATCTAAGAATTAGGGAACAGACACCCTAATTGACGCGAATCCTAAAGATAGATCTATTGGGCCTAACAAACCCCATCCAAAGTACCGGATGCTTTAGTACTTCGAAATTTATATCATATCCGAAGGGTGTCCCGGAATGATGGGGATATTCTTATATATGCATCTTGTTATTGTCGGTTACCAGGTGTTCACCATATGAATGATTTTTATCTCTATGTATGGGATGTGTATTGAAATATGAAATCTTGTGGTCTATTGTTACGATTTGATATATATAGGTTAAACCTATAACTCACCAACATTTTTGTTGACGTTTTAAGCATGTTTATTCTCAGGTGATTATTAAGAGCTTCCGCTGTCGCATACTTAAATAAGGACAAGATTTGGAGTCCATGCTTGTATGATATTGTGTAAAAACTGCATTCAAGAAACTTATTTTGTTGTAACATATTTGTATTGTAAACCATTATGTAATGGTCGTGTGTAAACAGGATATATTAGATTATCATTATTTGATAATCTACGTAAAGCTTTTTAAACCTTTATTGATGAAATAAAGGTTATGGTTTGTTTAAAAATGAATGCAGTCTTTGAAAAACGTCTCATATAGAGGTCAAAACCTCGCAACGAAATCAATTAATATGGAACGTTTTTAATCAATAAGAACGGGACATTTCCGTTCTTATTGATTAAAAACGTTCCATATTACTTGATTTCGTTGCGAGGTTTTGACCTCTATATGAGACGTTTTTCAAAGACTGCATTCATTTTTAAACAAACCATAACCTTTATTTCATCAATAAAGGTTTAAAACGCTTTACGTAGATTATCAAATAATGATAATCTAAAATATCCTGTTTACACACGACCATTACATAATGGTTTACAATACAAATATGTTACAACAAAATAAGTTTCTTGAATGCAGTTTTTACACAATATCATACAAGCATGGACTCCAAATCTTGTCCTTATTTAAGTATGTGACAGCGGAAGCTCTTAATAATCACCTGAGAATAAACATGCTTAAAACGTCAACAAAAATGTTGGTGAGTTATAGGTTTAACCTATATATATCAAATCGTAACAATAGACCACAAGATTTCATATTTCAATACACATCCCATACATAGAGATAAAAATCATTCATATGGTGAACACCTGGTAACCGACAATAACAAGATGCATATATAAGAATATCCCCATCATTCCGGGACACCCTTCGGATATGATATAAATTTCGAAGTACTAAAGCATCCGGTACTTTGGATGGGGTTTGTTAGGCCCAATAGATCTATCTTTAGGATTCGCGTCAATTAGGGTGTCTGTTCCCTAATTCTTAGATTACCAGACTTAATAAAAAGGGGCATATTCGATTTCGATAATTCAACCATAGAATGTAGTTTCACGTACTTGTGTCTATTTTGTAAATCATTTATAAAACCTGCATGTATTCTCATCCCAAAAATATTAGATTTTAAAAGTGGGACTATAACTCACTTTCACAGATTTTTACTTCGTCGGGAAGTAAGACTTGGCCACTGGTTGATTCACGAACCTATAACAATATATACATATATATCAAAGTATGTTCAAAATATATTTACAACACTTTTAATATATTTTGATGTTTTAAGTTTATTAAGTCAGCTGTCCTCGTTAGTAACCTACAACTAGTTGTCCACAGTTAGATGTACAGAAATAAATCGATAAATATTATCTTGAATCAATCCACGACCCAGTGTATACGTATCTCAGTATTGATCACAACTCAAACTATATATATTTTGGAATCAACCTCAACCCTGTATAGCTAACTCCAACATTCACATATAGAGTGTCTATGGTTGTTCCGAAATATATATAGATGTGTCGACATGATAGGTCGAAACATTGTATACGTGTCTATGGTATCTCAAGATTACATAATATATAATACAAGTTGATTAAGTTATGGTTGGAATAGATTTGTTACCAATTTTCACGTAGCTAAAATGAGAAAAATTATCCAATCTTGTTTTACCCATAACTTCTTCATTTTAAATCCGTTTTGAGTGAATCAAATTGCTATGGTTTCA
Organism: Rutidosis leptorrhynchoides; assembly: GCF_046630445.1. Classification (NCBI taxonomy): domain Eukaryota; kingdom Viridiplantae; phylum Streptophyta; class Magnoliopsida; order Asterales; family Asteraceae; genus Rutidosis; species Rutidosis leptorrhynchoides. The sequence goes on along the minus strand of NC_092336.1, from coordinate 556,677,720 downwards.
TATTGAACTCTATTTTATGAATCTAAACAAAAAAAGTATAGGTTTATAGTCGGAAAAATAAGTTACAAGTCGTTTTTGTAAAGGTAGTCATTTCAGTCGAAAGAACGACGTCTAGATGACCATTTTAGAAAACATACTTCCACTTTGAGTTTAACCATAATTTTTGGATATAGTTTCATGTTCATAATAAAAATCATTTTCTCAGAATAACAACTTTTAAATCAAAGTTTATCATAGTTTTTAATTAACTAACCCAAAACAGCCCGCGGTGTTACTACGACGGCGTAAATCCGGTTTTATGGTGTTTTTCGTGTTTCCAGGTTTTAAATCATTAAGTTAGCATATCATATAGATATAGAACATGTGTTTAGTTGATTTTAAAAGTCAAGTTAGAAGGATTAACTTTTGTTTGCGAACAAGTTTAGAATTAACTAAACTATGTTCTAGTGATTACAAGTTTAAACCTTCGAATAAGATAGCTTTATATGTATGAATTGAATGATGTTATGAACATCATTACTACCTTAAGTTCCTTGGATGAACCTACTGGAAAAGATAAAAATGGATCTAGCTTCAATGGATCCTTGGATGGCTCAAAGTTCTTGAAGCAAAATCATGACACGAAAACAAGTTCAAGTAAGATCATCACTTGAAATAAGATTGTTATAGTTATAGAAATTGAACCAAAGTTTGAATATGATTATTACCTTGTATTAGAATGATAACCTACTGTAAGAAACAAAGATTTCTTGAGGTTGGATGATCACCTTACAAGATTGGAAGTGAGCTAGCAAACTTGAAAGTATTCTTGATTTTATGAAACTAGAACTTTTGGAATTTATGAAGAACACTTAGAACTTGAAGATAGAACTTGAGAGAGTTCAATTAGATGAAGAAAATTGAAGAATGAAAGTGTTTGTAGGTGTTTTTGGTCGTTGGTGTATGGATTAGATATAAAGGATATGTAATTTTGTTTTCATGTAAATAAGTCATGAATGATTACTCATATTTTTGTAATCTTATGAGATATTTCATGCTAGTTGCCAAATGATGGTTCCCACATGTGTTAGGTGACTCACATGGGCTGCTAAGAGCTGATCATTGGAGTGTATATACCAATAGTACATACATCTAAAAGCTGTGTATTGTACGAGTACGAATACGGGTGCATACGAGTAGAATTGTTGATGAAACTGAACGAGAATGTAATTGTAAGCATTTTTGTTAAGTAGAAGTATTTTGATAAGTGTATTGAAGTCTTTCAAAAGTGTATAAATACATATTAAAACACTACATGTATATACATTTTAACTGAGTCGTTAAGTCATCGTTAGTCGTTACATGTAAGTGTTGTTTTGAAACCTTTAGGTTAACGATCTTGTTAAATGTTGTTAACCCAATGTTTATAATAACAAAAGAGATTTTAAATTATTATATTATTATGATATTATGATGTACGAATATCTCTTAATATGATATATATACATTAAATGTCGTTACAACGATAAACGTTACATATATGTCTCGTTTCAAAATCATTAAGTTAGTAGTCTTGTTTTTACATATGTAGTTCATTGTTAATATAATTAATGATATGTTTACTTATCATAATATCATGTTAACTATATATATAACCATATATATGTCATCATATAGTTTTTTACAAGTTTTAACGTTCGTGAATCACCGGTCAACTTGGGTGGTCAATTGTCTATATGAAACCTATTTCAATTAATCAAGTCTTAACAAGTTTGATTGCTTAACATGTTGGAAACATTTAATCATGTAAACATCAATCTCAGTTAATATATATAAACATGGAAAAGTTCGGGTCACTACAGTACCTACCCGTTAAATAAATTTCGCCCCGAAATTTTAAGCTGTTGAAGGTGTTGACGAATCTTCTGGAAATAGATGCGGGTATTTCTTCTTCATCTGATCTTCACGCTCCCAGGTGAACTCGGGTCCTCTACGAGCATTCCATCGAACCTTAACAATTGGTATCTTGTTTTGCTTAAGTCTTTTAACCTCACGATCCATTATTTCGACGGGTTCTTCGATGAATTGAAGTTTTTCGTTGATTTGGATTTCATCTAACGGAATAGTGAGATCTTCTTTAGCAAAACATTTCTTTAAATTCGAGACGTGGAAAGTGTTATGTACAGCCGCGAGTTGTTGAGGTAACTCTAGTCGGTAAGCTACTGGTCCGACACGATCAATAATCTTGAATGGTCCAATATACCTTGGATTTAATTTCCCTCGTTTACCAAATCGAACAACGCCTTTCCAAGGTGCAACTTTAAGCATGACCATCTCTCCAATTTCAAATTCTATATCTTTTCTTTTAATGTCAGCGTAGCTCTTTTGTCGACTTTGGGCGGTTTTCAACCGTTGTTGAATTTGGATGATCTTCTCGGTAGTTTCTTGTATAATCTCCGGACCCGTAATCTGTCTATCCCCCACTTCACTCCAACAAATCGGAGACCTGCACTTTCTACCATAAAGTGCTTCAAACGGCGCCATCTCAATGCTTGAATGGTAGCTGTTGTTGTAGGAAAATTCTGCTAACGGTAGATGTCGATCCCAACTGTTTCCGAAATCAATAACACAAGCTCGTAGCATGTCTTCAAGCGTTTGTATCGTCCTTTCGCTCTGCCCATCAGTTTGTGGATGATAGGCAGTACTCATGTCTAGACGAGTTCCTAATGCTTGCTGTAATGTCTGCCAGAATCTTGAAATAAATCTGCCATCCCTATCAGAGATAATAGAGATTGGTATTCCATGTCTGGAGATGACTTCCTTCAAATACAGTCGTGCTAACTTCTCCATCTTGTCATCTTCTCTTATTGGTAGGAAGTGTGCGGATTTGGTGAGACGATCAACTATTACCCAAATAGTATCAAAACCACTTGCAGTCCTTGGCAATTTAGTGATGAAATCCATGGTAATGTTTTCCCATTTCCATTCCGGGATTTCGGGTTGTTGAAGTAGACCTGATGGTTTCTGATGCTCAGCTTTGACCTTAGAACACGTCAAACATTCTCCTACGTATTTAGCAACATCGGCTTTCATACCCGGCCACCAAAAATGTTTCTTGAGATCCTTGTACATCTTCCCCGTTCCAGGATGTATTGAGTATCTGGTTTTATGAGCTTCTCTAAGTACCATTTCTCTCATATCTCCAAATTTTGGTACCCAAATCCTTTCAGCCCTATACCGGCTTCCGTCTTCCCGAATATTAAGATGCTTCTCCGATCCTTTGGGTATTTCATCCTTTAAATTTCCCTCTTTTAAAACTCCTTGTTGCGCCTCCTTTATTTGAGTAGTAATGTTATTATGAATCATTATATTCATAGATTTTACTCGAATGGGTTCTCTGTCCTTCCTGCTCAAGGCATCGGCTACCACATTTGCCTTCCCCGGGTGGTAACGAATCTCAAAGTCGTAATCATTCAATAATTCAATCCACCTACGCTGCCTCATATTCAGTTGTTTCTGATTAAATATGTGTTGAAGACTTTTGTGGTCGGTATATATAATACTTTTGACCCCATATAAGTAGTGCCTCCAAGTCTTTAATGCAAAAACAACCGCGCCTAATTCCAAATCATGCGTCGTATAATTTTGTTCGTGAATCTTCAATTGTCTAGACGCATAAGCAATCACCTTCGTTCGTTGCATTAATACACAACCGAGACCTTGCTTTGATGCATCACAATAAATCACAAAATCATCATTCCCTTCAGGCAATGACAATATAGGTGCCGTAGTTAGCTTTTTCTTCAATAACTGAAACGCTTTCTCTTGTTCATCATTCCATTCAAATTTCTTCCCTTTATGCGTTAATGCAGTCAAGGGTTTTGCTATTCTGGAAAAGTCTTGGATGAACCTTCTGTAGTAACCAGCTAGTCCTAAAAACTGGCGTATGTGTTTCGGAGTTTTCGGGGTTTCCCACTTTTCAACAGTTTCTATCTTTGCCGGATCCACCTTAATACCTTCTTTGTTCACTATGTGACCGAGGAATTGAACTTCTTCCAACCAAAATGCACACTTTGAAAACTTAGCGTACAATTCTTCCTTTCTCAATACTTCTAACACCTTTCTCAAATGTTCACCGTGTTCTTGGTCATTCTTTGAGTAAATAAGTATGTCATCAATGAAAACAATGACAAACTTGTCAAGGTATGGTCCACACACTCGGTTCATAAGGTCCATGAACACAGCTGGTGCATTAGTTAAACCAAACGGCATGACCATAAACTCGTAATGACCGTAACGTGTTCTGAAAGCAGTCTTTGGAATATCATCTTCTTTCACCCGCATTTGATGATACCCGGAACGTAAGTCAATCTTTGAATAAACAGACGAGCCTTGTAGTTGATCAAATAAGTCGTCGATTCTCGGTAGTGGGTAGCGGTTCTTGATGGTAAGTTTGTTCAACTCTCGGTAGTCGATACACAACCTGAATGTACCATCTTTCTTCTTGACAAACAAAACAGGAGCTCCCCACGGTGATGTGCTTGGTCGAATGAAACCACGCTCTAAAAGTTCTTGTAATTGGCTTTGCAGTTCTTTCATCTCGCTGGGTGCGAGTCTGTAAGGAGCACGAGCTATTGGTGCAGCTCCTGGTACAAGATCTATTTGAAATTCAACGGATCGATGTGGGGGTAATCCCGGTAATTCTTTCGGAAATACATCGGGAAATTCTTTTGCAATGGGAACATCATTGATGCTCTTTTCTTCAGTTTGTACTTTCTCGACGTGTGCTAGAACAGCATAGCAACCTTTTCTTATTAGTTTTTGTGCCTTCAAATTACTAATAAGATGTAGCTTCGTGTTGCCCTTTTCTCCGTACACCATTAAGGGTTTTCCTTTTTCTCGTATAATGCGAATTGCATTTTTGTAACAAACGATCTCTGCTTTCACTTCTTTCAACCAGTCCATACCGATTATCACATCAAAACTCCCTAACTCTACTGGTATTAAATCAATCTTAAATGTTTCGCTAACCAGTTTAATTTCTCGATTCCGACATATATTATCTGCTGAAATTAATTTACCATTTGCTAATTCGAGTAAAAATTTACTATCCAAAGGCGTCAATGGACAACTTAATTTAGCACAAAAATCTCTACTCATATAGCTTCTATCCGCACCCGAATCAAATAAAACGTAAGCAGATTTATTGTCAATAAGAAACGTACCCGTAACAAGCTCCGGGTCTTCCTGTGCCTCTACCGCATTAATATTGAAAACTCTTCCACGGCCTTGTCCATTCGTGTTCTCCTGGTTCGGGCAATTTCTAATAATGTGGCCTGGTTTTCCACATTTATAACAAACTACATTGGCATAACTTGCTCCGACACTACTTGCTCCGCCATTACTCGTTCCGACACCATTTGTTCCTTTCGTTCTATTAACCCCTGGTCCGTAGACCTCACACTTCGCCGCGCTATGACCAGGTAATTTGATTTAATATTTATGTATATATGATTTAATTATGTAAATATTAGTTTCATTATATTTTTAAATTTTTAATTAATATGTGTTTTTATATTACATAATTTTACTCTTAATTAATATATTATAATATTTTATCAATAGTTTTCTAGTATAAGTATAATATATGCTCGTAGCATGTCTTTATGAAATACCAACTGTGAGTCTCAAAGTATAAGCGTAGGTGGATTGAATTATTGAATGATTACGACTTTGAGATTCGTTACCACCCGGGGAAGGCAAATGTGGTAGCCGATGCCTTGAGCAGGAAGGACAGAGAACCCATTCGAGTAAAATCTATGAATATAATGATTCATAATAACATTACTACTCAAATAAAGGAGGCGCAACAAGGAGTTTTAAAAGAGGGAAATTTAAAGGATGAAATACCCAAAGGATCGGAGAAGCATCTTAATATTCGGGAAGACGGAAGCCGGTATAGGGCTGAAAGGATTTGGGTACCAAAATTTGGAGATATGAGAGAAATGGTACTTAGAGAAGCTCATAAAACCAGATACTCAATACATCCTGGAACGGGGAAGATGTACAAGGATCTCAAGAAACATTTTTGGTGGCCGGGTATGAAAGCCGATGTTGCTAAATACGTAGGAGAATGTTTGACGTGTTCTAAGGTCAAAGCTGAGCATCAGAAACCATCAGGTCTACTTCAACAACCCGAAATCCCGGAATGGAAATGGGAAAACATTACCATGGATTTCATCACTAAATTGCCAAGGACTGCAAGTGGTTTTGATACTATTTGGGTAATAGTTGATCGTCTCACCAAATCCGCACACTTCCTACCAATAAGAGAAGATGACAAGATGGAGAAGTTAGCACGACTGTATTTGAAGGAAGTCATCTCCAGACATGGAATACCAATCTCTATTATCTCTGATAGGGATGGCAGATTTATTTCAAGATTCTGGCAGACATTACAGCAAGCATTAGGAACTCGTCTAGACATGAGTACTGCCTATCATCCACAAACTGATGGGCAGAGCGAAAGGACGATACAAACGCTTGAAGACATGCTACGAGCTTGTGTTATTGATTTCGGAAACAGTTGGGATCGACATCTACCGTTAGCAGAATTTTCCTACAACAACAGCTACCATTCAAGCATTGAGATGGCGCCGTTTGAAGCACTTTATGGTAGAAAGTGCAGGTCTCCGATTTGTTGGAGTGAAGTGGGGGATAGACAGATTACGGGTCCGGAGATTATACAAGAAACTACCGAGAAGATCATCCAAATTCAACAACGGTTGAAAACCGCCCAAAGTCGACAAAAGAGCTACGCTGACATTAAAAGAAAAGATATAGAATTTGAAATTGGAGAGATGGTCATGCTTAAAGTTGCACCTTGGAAAGGCGTTGTTCGATTTGGTAAACGAGGGAAATTAAATCCAAGGTATATTGGACCATTCAAGATTATTGATCGTGTCGGACCAGTAGCTTACCGACTAGAGTTACCTCAACAACTCGCGGCTGTACATAACACTTTCCACGTCTCGAATTTAAAGAAATGTTTTGCTAAAGAAGATCTCACTATTCCGTTAGATGAAATCCAAATCAACGAAAAACTTCAATTCATCGAAGAACCCGTCGAAATAATGGATCGTGAGGTTAAAAGACTTAAGCAAAACAAGATACCAATTGTTAAGGTTCGATGGAATGCTCGTAGAGGACCCGAGTTCACCTGGGAGCGTGAAGATCAGATGAAGAAGAAATACCCGCATCTATTTCCAGAAGATTCGTCAACACCTTCAACAGCTTAAAATTTCGGGGCGAAATTTATTTAACGGGTAGGTACTGTAGTGACCCGAACTTTTCCATGTTTATATATATTAACTGAGATTGATGTTTACATGATTAAATGTTTCCAACATGTTAAGCAATCAAACTTGTTAAGACTTGATTAATTGAAATAGGTTTCATATAGACAATTGACCACCCAAGTTGACCGGTGATTCACGAACGTTAAAACTTGTAAAAAACTATATGATGACATATATATGGTTATATATATAGTTAACATGATATTATGATAAGTAAACATATCATTAATTATATTAACAATGAACTACATATGTAAAAACAAGTCTACTAACTTAATGATTTTGAAACGAGACATATATGTAACGTTTATCGTTGTAACGACATTTAATGTATATATATCATATTAAGAGATATTCGTACATCATAATATCATAATAATATAATAATTTAAAATCTCTTTTGTTATTATAAACATTGGGTTAACAACATTTAACAAGATCGTTAACCTAAAGGTTTCAAAACAACACTTACATGTAACGACTAACGATGACTTAACGACTCAGTTAAAATGTATATACATGTAGTGTTTTAATATGTATTTATACACTTTTGAAAGACTTCAATACACTTATCAAAATACTTCTACTTAACAAAAATGCTTACAATTACATTCTCGTTCAGTTTCATCAACAATTCTACTCGTATGCACCCGTATTCGTACTCGTACAATACACAGCTTTTAGATGTATGTACTATTGGTATATACACTCCAATGATCAGCTCTTAGCAGCCCATGTGAGTCACCTAACACATGTGGGAACCATCATTTGGCAACTAGCATGAAATATCTCATAAGATTACAAAAATATGAGTAATCATTCATGACTTATTTACATGAAAACAAAATTACATATCCTTTATATCTAATCCATACACCAACGACCAAAAACACCTACAAACACTTTCATTCTTCAATTTTCTTCATCTAATTGAACTCTCTCAAGTTCTATCTTCAAGTTCTAAGTGTTCTTCATAAATTCCAAAAGTTCTAGTTTCATAAAATCAAGAATACTTTCAAGTTTGCTAGCTCACTTCCAATCTTGTAAGGTGATCATCCAACCTCAAGAAATCTTTGTTTCTTACAGTAGGTTATCATTCTAATACAAGGTAATAATCATATTCAAACTTTGGTTCAATTTCTATAACTATAACAATCTTATTTCAAGTGATGATCTTACTTGAACTTGTTTTCGTGTCATGATTTTGCTTCAAGAACTTTGAGCCATCCAAGGATCCATTGAAGCTAGATCCATTTTTCTCTTTTCCAGTAGGTTCATCCAAGGAACTTAAGGTAGTAATGATGTTCATAACATCATTCGATTCATACATATAAAGCTATCTTATTCGAAGGTTTAAACTTGTAATCACTAGAACATAGTTTAGTTAATTCTAAACTTGTTCGCAAACAAAAGTTAATCCTTCTAACTTGACTTTTAAAATCAACTAAACACATGTTCTATATCTATATGATATGCTAACTTAATGATTTAAAACCTGGAAACACGAAAAACACCATAAAACCGGATTTACGCCGTCGTAGTAACACCGCGGGCTGTTTTGGGTTAGTTAATTAAAAACTATGATAAACTTTGATTTAAAAGTTGTTATTCTGAGAAAATGATTTTTATTATGAACATGAAACTATATCCAAAAATTATGGTTAAACTCAAAGTGGAAGTATGTTTTCTAAAATGGTCATCTAGACGTCGTTCTTTCGACTGAAATGACTACCTTTACAAAAACGACTTGTAACTTATTTTTCCGACTATAAACCTATACTTTTTTTGTTTAGATTCATAAAATAGAGTTCAATATGAAACCATAGCAATTTGATTCACTCAAAACGGATTTAAAATGAAGAAGTTATGGGTAAAACAAGATTGGATAATTTTTCTCATTTTAGCTACGTGAAAATTGGTAACAAATCTATTCCAACCATAACTTAATCAACTTGTATTATATATTATGTAATCTTGAGATACCATAGACACGTATACAATGTTTCGACCTATCATGTCGACACATCTATATATATTTCGGAACAACCATAGACACTCTATATGTGAATGTTGGAGTTAGCTATACAGGGTTGAGGTTGATTCCAAAATATATATAGTTTGAGTTGTGATCAATACTGAGATACGTATACACTGGGTCGTGGATTGATTCAAGATAATATTTATCGATTTATTTCTGTACATCTAACTGTGGACAACTAGTTGTAGGTTACTAACGAGGACAGCTGACTTAATAAACTTAAAACATCAAAATATATTAAAAGTGTTGTAAATATATTTTGAACATACTTTGATATATATGTATATATTGTTATAGGTTCGTGAATCAACCAGTGGCCAAGTCTTACTTCCCGACGAAGTAAAAATCTGTGAAAGTGAGTTATAGTCCCACTTTTAAAATCTAATATTTTTGGGATGAGAATACATGCAGGTTTTATAAATGATTTACAAAATAGACACAAGTACGTGAAACTACATTCTATGGTTGAATTATCGAAATCGAATATGCCCCTTTTTATTAAGTCTGGTAATCTAAGAATTAGGGAACAGACACCCTAATTGACGCGAATCCTAAAGATAGATCTATTGGGCCTAACAAACCCCATCCAAAGTACCGGATGCTTTAGTACTTCGAAATTTATATCATATCCGAAGGGTGTCCCGGAATGATGGGGATATTCTTATATATGCATCTTGTTATTGTCGGTTACCAGGTGTTCACCATATGAATGATTTTTATCTCTATGTATGGGATGTGTATTGAAATATGAAATCTTGTGGTCTATTGTTACGATTTGATATATATAGGTTAAACCTATAACTCACCAACATTTTTGTTGACGTTTTAAGCATGTTTATTCTCAGGTGATTATTAAGAGCTTCCGCTGTCACATACTTAAATAAGGACAAGATTTGGAGTCCATGCTTGTATGATATTGTGTAAAAACTGCATTCAAGAAACTTATTTTGTTGTAACATATTTGTATTGTAAACCATTATGTAATGGTCGTGTGTAAACAGGATATTTTAGATTATCATTATTTGATAATCTACGTAAAGCGTTTTAAACCTTTATTGATGAAATAAAGGTTATGGTTTGTTTAAAAATGAATGCAGTCTTTGAAAAACGTCTCATATAGAGGTCAAAACCTCGCAACGAAATCAAGTAATATGGAACGTTTTTAATCAATAAGAACGGGACATTTCACCGTTCTTATTGATTAAAAACGTTCCATATTACTTGATTTCGTTGCGAGGTTTTGACCTCTATATGAGACGTTTTTCAAAGACTGCATTCATTTTTAAACAAACCATAACCTTTATTTCATCAATAAAGGTTTAAAACGCTTTACGTAGATTATCAAATAATGATAATCTAAAATATCCTGTTTACACACGACCATTACATAATGGTTTACAATACAAATATGTTACAACAAAATAAGTTTCTTGAATGCAGTTTTTACACAATATCATACAAGCATGGACTCCAAATCTTGTCCTTATTTAAGTATGTGACAGCGGAAGCTCTTAATAATCACCTGAGAATAAACATGCTTAAAACGTCAACAAAAATGTTGGTGAGTTATAGGTTTAACCTATATATATCAAATCGTAACAATAGACCACAAGATTTCATATTTCAATACACATCCCATACATAGAGATAAAAATCATTCATATGGTGAACACCTGGTAACCGACAATAACAAGATGCATATATAAGAATATCCCCATCATTCCGGGACACCCTTCGGATATGATATAAATTTCGAAGTACTAAAGCATCCGGTACTTTGGATGGGGTTTGTTAGGCCCAATAGATCTATCTTTAGGATTCGCGTCAATTAGGGTGTCTGTTCCCTAATTCTTAGATTACCAGACTTTAATAAAAAGGGGCATATTCGATTTCGATAATTCAACCATAGAATGTAGTTTCACGTACTTGTGTCTATTTTGTAAATCATTTATAAAACCTGCATGTATTCTCATCCCAAAAATATTAGATTTTAAAAGTGGGACTATAACTCACTTTCACAGATTTTTACTTCGTCGGGAAGTAAGACTTGGCCACTGGTTGATTCACGAACCTATAACAATATATACATATATATCAAAGTATGTTCAAAATATATTTACAACACTTTTAATATATTTTGATGTTTTAAGTTTATTAAGTCAGCTGTCCTCGTTAGTAACCTACAACTAGTTGTCCACAGTTAGATGTACAGAAATAAATCGATAAATATTATCTTGAATCAATCCACGACCCAGTGTATACGTATCTCAGTATTGATCACAACTCAAACTATATATATTTTGGAATCAACCTCAACCCTGTATAGCTAACTCCAACATTCACATATAGAGTGTCTATGGTTGTTCCGAAATATATATAGATGTGTCGACATGATAGGTCGAAACATTGTATACGTGTCTATGGTATCTCAAGATTACATAATATATAATACAAGTTGATTAAGTTATGGTTGGAATAGATTTGTTACCAATTTTCACGTAGCTAAAATGAGAAAAATTATCCAATCTTGTTTTACCCATAACTTCTTCATTTTAAATCCGTTTTGAGTGAATCAAATTGCTATGGTTTCATATTGAACTCTATTTTATGAATCTAAACAAAAAAAGTATAGGTTTATAGTCGGAAAAATAAGTTACAAGTCGTTTTTGTAAAGGTAGTCATTTCAGTCGAAAGAACGACGTCTAGATGACCATTTTAGAAAACATACTTCCACTTTGAGTTTAACCATAATTTTTGGATATAGTTTCATGTTCATAATAAAAATCATTTTCTCAGAATAACAACTTTTAAATCAAAGTTTATCATAGTTTTTAATTAACTAACCCAAAACAGCCCGCGGTGTTACTACGACGGCGTAAATCCGGTTTTATGGTGTTTTTCGTGTTTCCAGGTTTTAAATCATTAAGTTAGCATATCATATAGATATAGAACATGTGTTTAGTTGATTTTAAAAGTCAAGTTAGAAGGATTAACTTTTGTTTGCGAACAAGTTTAGAATTAACTAAACTATGTTCTAGTGATTACAAGTTTAAACCTTCGAATAAGATAGCTTTATATGTATGAATTGAATGATGTTATGAACATCATTACTACCTTAAGTTCCTTGGATGAACCTACTGGAAAAGATAAAAATGGATCTAGCTTCAATGGATCCTTGGATGGCTCAAAGTTCTTGAAGCAAAATCATGACACGAAAACAAGTTCAAGTAAGATCATCACTTGAAATAAGATTGTTATAGTTATAGAAATTGAACCAAAGTTTGAATATGATTATTACCTTGTATTAGAATGATAACCTACTGTAAGAAACAAAGATTTCTTGAGGTTGGATGATCACCTTACAAGATTGGAAGTGAGCTAGCAAACTTGAAAGTATTCTTGATTTTATGAAACTAGAACTTTTGGAATTTATGAAGAACACTTAGAACTTGAAGATAGAACTTGAGAGAGTTCAATTAGATGAAGAAAATTGAAGAATGAAAGTGTTTGTAGGTGTTTTTGGTCGTTGGTGTATGGATTAGATATAAAGGATATGTAATTTTGTTTTCATGTAAATAAGTCATGAATGATTACTCATATTTTTGTAATCTTATGAGATATTTCATGCTAGTTGCCAAATGATGGTTCCCACATGTGTTAGGTGACTCACATGGGCTGCTAAGAGCTGATCATTGGAGTGTATATACCAATAGTACATACATCTAAAAGCTGTGTATTGTACGAGTACGAATACGGGTGCATACGAGTAGAATTGTTGATGAAACTGAACGAGAATGTAATTGTAAGCATTTTTGTTAAGTAGAAGTATTTTGATAAGTGTATTGAAGTCTTTCAAAAGTGTATAAATACATATTAAAACACTACATGTATATACATTTTAACTGAGTCGTTAAGTCATCGTTAGTCGTTACATGTAAGTGTTGTTTTGAAACCTTTAGGTTAACGATCTTGTTAAATGTTGTTAACCCAATGTTTATAATAACAAAAGAGATTTTAAATTATTATATTATTATGATATTATGATGTACGAATATCTCTTAATATGATATATATACATTAAATGTCGTTACAACGATAAACGTTACATATATGTCTCGTTTCAAAATCATTAAGTTAGTAGTCTTGTTTTTACATATGTAGTTCATTGTTAATATAATTAATGATATGTTTACTTATCATAATATCATGTTAACTATATATATAACCATATATATGTCATCATATAGTTTTTTACAAGTTTTAACGTTCGTGAATCACCGGTCAACTTGGGTGGTCAATTGTCTATATGAAACCTATTTCAATTAATCAAGTCTTAACAAGTTTGATTGCTTAACATGTTGGAAACATTTAATCATGTAAACATCAATCTCAGTTAATATATATAAACATGGAAAAGTTCGGGTCACTACAGTACCTACCCGTTAAATAAATTTCGCCCCGAAATTTTAAGCTGTTGAAGGTGTTGACGAATCTTCTGGAAATAGATGCGGGTATTTCTTCTTCATCTGATCTTCACGCTCCCAGGTGAACTCGGGTCCTCTACGAGCATTCCATCGAACCTTAACAATTGGTATCTTGTTTTGCTTAAGTCTTTTAACCTCACGATCCATTATTTCGACGGGTTCTTCGATGAATTGAAGTTTTTCGTTGATTTGGATTTCATCTAACGGAATAGTGAGATCTTCTTTAGCAAAACATTTCTTTAAATTCGAGACGTGGAAAGTGTTATGTACAGCCGCGAGTTGTTGAGGTAACTCTAGTCGGTAAGCTACTGATCCGACACGATCAATAATCTTGAATGGTCCAATATACCTTGGATTTAATTTCCCTCGTTTACCAAATCGAACAACGCCTTTCCAAGGTGCAACTTTAAGCATGACCATCTCTCCAATTTCAAATTCTATATCTTTTCTTTTAATGTCAGCGTAGCTCTTTTGTCGACTTTGGGCGGTTTTCAACCGTTGTTGAATTTGGATGATCTTCTCGGTAGTTTCTTGTATAATCTCCGGACCCGTAATCTGTCTATCCCCCACTTCACTCCAACAAATCGGAGACCTGCACTTTCTACCATAAAGTGCTTCAAACGGCGCCATCTCAATGCTTGAATGGTAGCTGTTGTTGTAGGAAAATTCTGCTAACGGTAGATGTCGATCCCAACTGTTTCCGAAATCAATAACACAAGCTCGTAGCATGTCTTCAAGCGTTTGTATCGTCCTTTCGCTCTGCCCATCAGTTTGTGGATGATAGGCAGTACTCATGTCTAGACGAGTTCCTAATGCTTGCTGTAATGTCTGCCAGAATCTTGAAATAAATCTGCCATCCCTATCAGAGATAATAGAGATTGGTATTCCATGTCTGGAGATGACTTCCTTCAAATACAGTCGTGCTAACTTCTCCATCTTGTCATCTTCTCTTATTGGTAGGAAGTGTGCGGATTTGGTGAGACGATCAACTATTACCCAAATAGTATCAAAACCACTTGCAGTCCTTGGCAATTTAGTGATGAAATCCATGGTAATGTTTTCCCATTTCCATTCCGGGATTTCGGGTTGTTGAAGTAGACCTGATGGTTTCTGATGCTCAGCTTTGACCTTAGAACACGTCAAACATTCTCCTACGTATTTAGCAACATCGGCTTTCATACCCGGCCACCAAAAATGTTTCTTGAGATCCTTGTACATCTTCCCCGTTCCAGGATGTATTGAGTATCTGGTTTTATGAGCTTCTCTAAGTACCATTTCTCTCATATCTCCAAATTTTGGTACCCAAATCCTTTCAGCCCTATACCGGCTTCCGTCTTCCCGAATATTAAGATGCTTCTCCGATCCTTTGGGTATTTCATCCTTTAAATTTCCCTCTTTTAAAACTCCTTGTTGCGCCTCCTTTATTTGAGTAGTAATGTTATTATGAATCATTATATTCATAGATTTTACTCGAATGGGTTCTCTGTCCTTCCTGCTCAAGGCATCGGCTACCACATTTGCCTTCCCCGGGTGGTAACGAATCTCAAAGTCGTAATCATTCAATAATTCAATCCACCTACGCTGCCTCATATTCAGTTGTTTCTGATTAAATATGTGTTGAAGACTTTTGTGGTCGGTATATATAATACTTTTGACCCCATATAAGTAGTGCCTCCAAGTCTTTAATGCAAAAACAACCGCGCCTAATTCCAAATCATGCGTCGTATAATTTTGTTCGTGAATCTTCAATTGTCTAGACGCATAAGCAATCACCTTCGTTCGTTGCATTAATACACAACCGAGACCTTGCTTTGATGCATCACAATAAATCACAAAATCATCATTCCCTTCAGGCAATGACAATATAGGTGCCGTAGTTAGCTTTTTCTTCAATAACTGAAACGCTTTCTCTTGTTCATCATTCCATTCAAATTTCTTCCCTTTATGCGTTAATGCAGTCAAGGGTTTTGCTATTCTGGAAAAGTCTTGGATGAACCTTCTGTAGTAACCAGCTAGTCCTAAAAACTGGCGTATGTGTTTCGGAGTTTTCGGGGTTTCCCACTTTTCAACAGTTTCTATCTTTGCCGGATCCACCTTAATACCTTCTTTGTTCACTATGTGACCGAGGAATTGAACTTCTTCCAACCAAAATGCACACTTTGAAAACTTAGCGTACAATTCTTCCTTTCTCAATACTTCTAACACCTTTCTCAAATGTTCACCGTGTTCTTGGTCATTCTTTGAGTAAATAAGTATGTCATCAATGAAAACAATGACAAACTTGTCAAGGTATGGTCCACACACTCGGTTCATAAGGTCCATGAACACAGCTGGTGCATTAGTTAAACCAAACGGCATGACCATAAACTCGTAATGACCGTAACGTGTTCTGAAAGCAGTCTTTGGAATATCATCTTCTTTCACCCGCATTTGATGATACCCGGAACGTAAGTCAATCTTTGAATAAACAGACGAGCCTTGTAGTTGATCAAATAAGTCGTCGATTCTCGGTAGTGGGTAGCGGTTCTTGATGGTAAGTTTGTTCAACTCTCGGTAGTCGATACACAACCTGAATGTACCATCTTTCTTCTTGACAAACAAAACAGGAGCTCCCCACGGTGATGTGCTTGGTCGAATGAAACCACGCTCTAAAAGTTCTTGTAATTGGCTTTGCAGTTCTTTCATCTCGCTGGGTGCGAGTCTGTAAGGAGCACGAGCTATTGGTGCAGCTCCTGGTACAAGATCTATTTGAAATTCAACGGATCGATGTGGGGGTAATCCCGGTAATTCTTTCGGAAATACATCGGGAAATTCTTTTGCAATGGGAACATCATTGATGCTCTTTTCTTCAGTTTGTACTTTCTCGACGTGTGCTAGAACAGCATAGCAACCTTTTCTTATTAGTTTTTGTGCCTTCAAATTACTAATAAGATGTAGCTTCGTGTTGCCCTTTTCTCCGTACACCATTAAGGGTTTTCCTTTTTCTCGTATAATGCGAATTGCATTTTTGTAACAAACGATCTCTGCTTTCACTTCTTTCAACCAGTCCATACCGATTATCACATCAAAACTCCCTAACTCTACTGGTATTAAATCAATCTTAAATGTTTCGCTAACCAGTTTAATTTCTCGATTCCGACATATATTATCTGCTGAAATTAATTTACCATTTGCTAATTCGAGTAAAAATTTACTATCCAAAGGCGTCAATGGACAACTTAATTTAGCACAAAAATCTCTACTCATATAGCTTCTATCCGCACCCGAATCAAATAAAACGTAAGCAGATTTATTGTCAATAAGAAACGTACCCGTAACAAGCTCCGGGTCTTCCTGTGCCTCTACCGCATTAATATTGAAAACTCTTCCACGGCCTTGTCCATTCGTGTTCTCCTGGTTCGGGCAATTTCTAATAATGTGGCCTGGTTTTCCACATTTATAACAAACTACATTGGCATAACTTGCTCCGACACTACTTGCTCCGCCATTACTCGTTCCGAAACCATTTGTTCCTTTCGTTCTATTAACCCCTGGTCCGTAGACCTCACACTTCGCCGCGCTATGACCATTTCTTTTACACTTGTTGCAAAATTTGGTGCAGAACCCCGAGTGATTCTTTTCACACCTTTGGCATAGCTGCTTCTGATTGTTGTTGTTGTTACGGTTATTATTGTTGTTGGGATGATTGTTGTAGTTGCTGTTGTTGTTGTTGTTGTTGTTGTTGGGCCGTTTGTTGTAGTTGCGATTGATGTTGCGATTGTTGGGATAATTGTTGCGATTATTGTTGTAATTGCTGTTGTTGTATTGGTGATTCTTATCACCGTTTTCCTCCCACTTTCTTTTGACTTGCTTCACATTGGCCTCTTCAGCAGTCTGTTCTTTAATTCTTTCTTCAATCTGGTTCACTAGTTTGTGAGCCATTCTACATGCCTGTTGTATGGAGGCGGGCTCGTGTGAACTTATATCTTCTTGGATTCTTTCCGGTAATCCTTTCACAAACGCGTCGATCTTCTCTTCCTCATCTTCGAATGCTCCCGGACACAATAGGCACAATTCTGTGAATCGTCTTTCATACGTGGTAATATCAAATCCTTGGGTTCGTAACCCTCTTAGTTCTGTCTTGAGCTTATTGACCTCGGTTCTGGGACGATACTTCTCGTTCATCAAGTGCTTGAATGCTGACCACGGTAGTGCGTATGCATCATCTTGTCCCACTTGCTCTAGATAGGTATTCCACCATGTTAACGCAGAACCTGTGAAGGTATGCGTAGCGTACTTCACTTTGTCCTCTTCAGTACACTTACTTATGGCAAACACCGATTCAACCTTCTCGGTCCACCGTTTCAATCCGATCGGTCCTTCGGTTCCATCAAATTCCAAAGGTTTGCAGGCAGTGAATTCTTTGTAGGTGCATCCTACACGATTTCCTGTACTGCTAGATCCAAGGTTATTGTTGGTATGTAGCGCAGCCTGTACTGCGGCTATGTTTGAAGCTAGAAAAGTACGGAATTCCTCTTCATTCATATTCACGGTGTGTCGAGTAGTCGGTGCCATTTCCTTCAAAATAGTTAAATGGAACAAGTTAATCATACAGAATATTAAGAGTAGTTAATAGTATTTCGTAGCATAATATGAACTCATTTATAAAAGCTTTTTCTTCATATTAGCATTTTATAAGTTTAAATTCGGGTAGTACCTACCCGTTAAGTTCATACTTAGTAGCTAATATACAATTCAACTACTACAATTCTATATGAAAAACTGATTGTAATAATATTTCGCGTTCAAACTTTTATACAATATTTTAATAACTTACAATACCGCTTATTTTACATAAAGCATGAAATATAGCACACAATAACTATGATACAAGATAGTTGTGAAGACAATTCTAGCTAGTACACAAGTCGTTCGGCAAAGGCAATAAAGACACGTAATTCATACGTCCAGAAACAAGTCATGCATTCTGGTTTTACTAGGACTACTTCCCATCCTTGGTCTTGTGCAACATAACCGTTATGGCCGTTGATAAGACAGCGTGTTGTAACGTCATCAAAGGGACGAGGGTTACGTAATGTCCAACAGTCCCGTAATAATCTAAAAACCTCATTTCTTACCCCAATTACCGACTCCGTCACTTGTGGAAAAGTTTTGTTTAATAGTTGTAGCCCGATGTTCTTGTTCTCACTTTGGTGAGAAGCGAACATTACTAATCCGTAAACATAACATGCTTCTTTATGTTGCATGTTAGCCGCTTTTTCTAAATCACGAAGTCCAATATTCGGATATATTGAGTCAAAATAATTTCTTAACCCGTTGCGTAAAATAGCATTTGGGTTCCCCGCAATATATGCGTCAAAGTAAACACATCGTAACTTATGGGTTTCCCAATGTGATATCCCCCATCTTTCAAACGAAAGTCTCTTATAAACCAAGACATTCTTGGAACGTTCTTCGAATGTCTTACAAACTGATCTCGCCTTAAATAGTTGTGCCGAAGAATTCTGGCCGACTCTAGACAAGATTTCATCAATCATGTCTCCGGGTAGGTCTCTTAAAATATTGGGTTGTCTATCCATTTTGTGTTTTTAAACTGTAAAATAGACAAGAGTTAGTTTCATAAAAAAATACTTATTAATACAAGCAATTTTTACATATATCATAAAGCATAAGAACACTATATTACATATATTACACCACACGAATACAACTATCTTATTCCGACTCGCTCGTTTCTTCTTCTTCGGTTTTGGTTCGTTTTGCCAAGTTTCTAGGGATATATGATGTTCCCCTAATACGAGCCGTCGTTGTCCACATTGGTTTACAACTACTCTTATTAAATATATATATTAAATATAATTTTTAATAAATATATAAATATATTTATATAAATATTATGTGATATATTTTTAATATAAATATATATTAATTATTATAGATATATATTAATATTCATATGTTAAAAATATATAGTTTCCAACAAAAATGTTAAGCAATCATTTTTAAAGAAAACACGGTCGAAGTCCAGACTCACTAATGCATCCTAACAAACTCGATAAGACACACTAATGCAAATTTTCTGGTTCTCTAAGACCAACGCTCTGATACCAACTGTAGATACAGTTAGGGACAACCACCGTCCCACCCAGTGCCTTCCCAGCTAACCGCCTGGTGACCACTGAGTGTACCTCAGATACTGATAATACATAACTATAAATAATAAATATTAATAATTATAACTTATTTAATAATATATATATGTAATATTAGATAAGAGACTTTCGTTTGAAAGATGGGGGATATCACATTGGGAAACCCATAAGTTACGATGTGTTTACTTTGACGCATATATTGCGGGGAACCCAAATGCTATTTTACGCAACGGGTTAAGAAATTATTTTGACTCAATATATCCGAATATTGGACTTCGTGATTTAGAAAAAGCGGCTAACATGCAACATAAAGAAGCATGTTATGCTTACGGATTAGTAATGTTCGCTTCTCACCAAAGTGAGAACAAGAACATCGGGCTACAACTATTAAACAAAACGTTTCCACAAGTGACGGAGTCGGTAATTGGGGTAAGAAATGAGGTTTTTAGATTATTACGGGACTGTTGGACATTACGTAACCCTCGTCCCTTTGACGACGTTACAACACGCTGCCTTATCAATGGCCATAACGGTTATGTTCCACAAGACCAAGGATGGGAAGTAGTCCTAGTAAAACCAGAATGCATGACTTGTTTCTGGACGTATGAATTACGTGTCTTTATTGCCTTTGCTGAACGACTTGTGTACTAGCTTGAATTATCTTCACAACTATCTTGTATCAAAGTTATTGTGTACTATATTTCATGCTTTATGTAAAATAAGCGGTATTGTAAGTTTGTAAAATATTGTATAAAAGTTTGAACGCGAAATATTATTATAATCAGTTTTTCATATAGAATTGTAGTAGTTGAATTGTATATTAGCTACTAAGTATGAACTTAACGGGTAGGTACTACCCGAATTTAAACTTATAAAACGCTAATATGAAGAAAAAGCTTTTATAAATGAGTTCATATTATGCTACGAAATACTATTAACTACTCTTAATATTCTGTATGATTAACTTGTTCCATTTAACTATTTTGAAGGAAATGGCACCGACTACTCGACACACCGTGAATATGAATGAAGAGGAATTCCGTACTTTTCTAGCTTCAAACATAGCCGCAGTACAGGCTGCGCTACATACCAACAATAACCTTGGATCTAGCAGTACAGGAAATCGTGTAGGATGCACCTTCAAAGAATTCACTGCCTGCAAACCTTTAGAATTTGATGGAACCGAAGGACCGATCGGATTGAAACGGTGGACCGAGAAGGTCGAATCGGTGTTTGCCATAAGTAAGTGTACTGAAGAGGACAAAGTGAAGTACGCTACGCATACCTTCACAGGTTCTGCGTTAACATGGTGGAATACCTATCTAGAGCAAGTGGGACAAGACGATGCGTACGCACTACCGTGGTCAACATTCAAGCACTTGATGAACGAGAAGTACCGTCCCAGAACCGAGGTCAATAAGCTCAAGACATAACTTAGAGGGTTACGAACCCAAGGATTTGATATTACAACGTACGAAAGACGATTCACAGAATTGTGCCTATTGTGTCCGGGAGCATTCGAAGATGAGGAAGAGAAGATCGACGCGTTTGTGAAAGGATTACCAGAAAGAATCCAAGAAGATATAAGTTCACATGAGCCCGCCTCCATACAACAGGCATGTAGAATGGCTCACAAACTAGTGAACCAGATTGAAGAAAGAATTAAAGAACAGACTGGTGAAGAGGCCAATGTGAAGCAAGTCAAAAGAAAGTGGGAGGAAAACGGTGATAAGAATCACCAATACAACAACAACAGCAATTACAACAATAATCGCAACAATTATCCCAACAATCGCAACATCAATCGCAACTACAACAAATGGCCCAACAACAACAACAACAACAACAGCAACTACAACAATCATCCCAACAACAATAATAACCGCAACAATAACAACAATCAGAAGCAGCTATGCCAAAGGTGTGAAAAGTATCACTCGGGGTTCTGCACCAAATTTTGCAACAAGTGTAAAAGAAATGGTCATAGCGTGGCGAAGTGTGAGGTCTACGGACCAGGGGTTAATAGAACGAAAGGAACAAATGGTGTTGGAACGAGTAATGGCGGAGCAAGTAGTGTCGGAGCAAGTTATGCCAATGTAGTTTGTTATAAATGTGGAAAACCGGGCCACATTATTAGAAATTGCCCGAACCAGGAGAACACGAATGGACAAGGCCGCGGAAGAGTTTTCAATATTAATGCGGCAGAGGCACAGGAAGACCCGGAGCTTGTTACGGGTACGTTTCTTATTGACAATAAATCTGCTTACGTTTTATTTGATTCGGGTGCGGATAGAAGCTATATGAGTAGAGATTTTTGTGCTAAATTAAGTTGTCCATTGACGCCTTTGGATAGTAAATTTTTACTCGAATTAGCAAATGGTAAATTAATTTCAGCAGATAATATATGTCGGAATCGAGAAATTAAACTGGTTAGCGAAACATTTAAGATTGATTTGATACCCATAGAGTTAGGGAGTTTTGATGTGATAATCGGTATGGACTGGTTGAAAGAAGTGAAAGCGGAGATCGTTTGTTACAAAAATGCAATTCGCATTATACGAGAAAAAGGAAAACCCTTAATGGTGTACGGAGAAAAGGGCAACACGAAGCTACATCTTATTAGTAATTTGAAGGCACAAAAACTAATAAGAAAAGGTTGCTATGCTGTTCTAGCACACGTCGAGAAAGTACAAACTGAAGAAAAGAGCATCAATGATGTTCCCATTGCAAAAGAATTTCCCGATGTATTTCCGAAAGAATTACCGGGATTACCCCCACATCGATCCGTTGAATTTCAAATAGATCTTGTACCAGGAGCTGCACCAATAGCTCGTGCTCCTTACAGACTCGCACCCAGCGAGATGAAAGAACTGCAAAGCCAATTACAAGAACTTTTAGAGCGTGGTTTCATTCGACCAAGCACATCACCGTGGGGAGCTCCTGTTTTGTTTGTCAAGAAGAAAGATGGTACATTCAGGTTATGTATCGACTACCGAGAGTTAAACAAACTTACCATCAAGAACCGCTACCCACTACCGAGAATCGACGACTTATTTGATCAACTACAAGGCTCGTCTGTTTATTCAAAGATTGACTTACGTTCCGGGTATCATCAAATGCGGGTGAAAGAAGATGATATTCCAAAGACTGCTTTCAGAACACGTTACGGTCAATACGAGTTTATGGTCATGCCGTTTGGTTTAACTAATGCACCAGCTGTGTTCATGGACCTTATGAACCGAGTGTGTGGACCATACCTTGACAAGTTTGTCATTGTTTTCATTGATGACATACTTATTTACTCAAAGAATGACCAAGAACACGGTGAACATTTGAGAAAGGTGTTAGAAGTATTGAGGAAGGAAGAATTGTACGCTAAGTTTTCAAAGTGTGCATTTTGGTTGGAAGAAGTTCAATTCCTCGGTCACATAGTGAACAAAGAAGGTATTAAGGTGGATCCGGCAAAGATAGAAACTGTTGAAAAGTGGGAAACCCCGAAAACTCCGAAACACATACGCCAGTTTTTAGGACTAGCTGGTTACTACAGAAGGTTCATCCAAGACTTTTCCAGAATAGCAAAACCCTTGACTGCATTAACGCATAAAGGGAAGAAATTTGAATGGAATGATGAACAAGAGAAAGCGTTTCAGTTATTGAAGAAAAAGCTAACTACGGCACCTATATTGTCATTGCCTGAAGGGAATGATGATTTTGTGATTTATTGTGATGCATCAAAGCAAGGTCTCGATTGTGTATTAATGCAACGAACGAAGGTGATTGCTTATGCGTCTAGACAATTGAAGATTCACGAACAAAATTATACGACGCATGATTTGGAATTAGGCGCGGTTGTTTTTGCATTAAAGACTTGGAGGCACTACTTATATGGGGTCAAAAGTATTATATATACCGACCACAAAAGTCTTCAACACATATTTAATCAGAAACAGCTGAATATGAGGCAGCGTAGGTGGATTGAATTATTGAATGATTACGACTTTGAGATTCGTTACCACCCGGGGAAGGCAAATGTGGTAGCCAATGCCTTGAGCAGGAAGGACAGAGAACCCATTCGAGTAAAATCTATGAATATAATGATTCATAATAACCTTACTACTCAAATAAAGGAGGCGCAACAAGGAGTTTTAAAAGAGGGAAATTTAAAGGATGAAATACCCAAAGGATCGAAGAAGCATCTTAATATTCGGGAAGACGGAACCCGGTATAGGGCTGAAAGGATTTGGGTACCAAAATTTGGAGATATGAGAGAAATGGTACTTAGGGAAGCTCATAAAACCAGATACTCAATACATCCTGGAACGGGGAAGATGTACAAGGATCTCAAGAAACATTTTTGGTGGCCGGGTATGAAAGCCGATGTTGCTAAATACGTAGGAGAATGTTTAACGTGTTCTAAGGTCAAAGCTGAGCATCAGAAACCATCAGGTCTACTTCAACAACCCGAAATCCCGGAATGGAAATGGGAAAACATTACCATGGATTTCATCACTAAATTGCCAAGGACTGCAAGTGGTTTTGATACTATTTGGGTAATAGTTGACCGTCTCTCCAAATCAGCACACTTCCTGCCAATAAGAGAAGATGACAAGATGGAGAAGTTAGCAAGACTGTATTTGAAGGAAGTCGTCTCCAGACATGGAATACCAATCTCTATTATCTCTGATAGGGATGGCAGATTTATTTCAAGATTCTGGCAGACATTACAGCAAGCATTAGGAACTCGTCTAGACATGAGTACTGCCTATCATCCACAAACTGATGGGCAGAGCAAAAGAACGATACAAACGCTTGAAGACATGCTACGAGCATGTGTTATTGATTTCGGAAATAGTTGGGATCGACATCTACCGTTAGCAGAATTTTCCTACAACAACAGCTACCATTCAAGCATTGAGATGGCGCCGTTTGAAGCACTTTATGGTAGAAAGTGCAGGTCTCCGATTTGTTGGAGTGAAGTGGGGGATAGACAGATTACGGGTCCGGAGATTATACAAGAAACTACCGAGAAGATCATCCAAATTCAACAACGGTTGAAAACCGCCCAAAGTCGACAAAAGAGCTACGCTGACATTAAAAGAAAAGATATAGAATTTGAAATTGGAGAGATGGTCATGCTTAAAGTTGCACCTTGGAAAGGCGTTGTTCGATTTGGTAAACGAGGGAAATTAAATCCAAGGTATATTGGACCATTCAAGATTATTGATCGTATCGGACCAGTAGCTTACCGACTAGAGTTACCTCAACAACTCGCGGCTGTACATAACACTTTCCACGTCTCGAATTTAAAGAAATGTTTTTCTAAAGAAGATCTCACTATTCCGTTAGATGAAATCCAAATCAACGAAAAACTTCAATTCATCGAAGAACCCGTCGAAATAATGGATCGTGAGGTTAAAAGACTTAAGCAAAACAAGATACCAATTGTTAAAGTTCGATGGAATGCTCGTAGAGGACCTGAGTTCACCTGGGAGCGTGAAGATCAGATGAAGAAGAAATACCCGCATCTATTTCCAGAAGATTCGTCAACACCTTCAACAGCTTAAAATTTCGGGACGAAATTTATTTAACGGGTAGGTACTGTAGTGACCCGAACTTTTCCATGTTTATATATATTAATTGAGATTGATATTTACATGATTAAATGTTTCCAACATGTTAAGCAATCAAACTTGTTAAGACTTGATTAATTGAAATAGGTTTCATATAGACAATTGACCACCCAAGTTGACCGGTGATTCACGAACGTTAAAACTTGTAAAAACTATATGATGACATATATATGGATATATATATAGTTAACATGATACTATGATAAGTAAACATATCATTAAGTATATTAAAAATGAACTACATATGTAAAAACAAGACTACTAACTTAATGATTTTTAAACGAGACATATTTGTAAAGATTATCGTTGTAAAGACATTTAATGTATATATATCATATTAAGAGATATTCATTCATGATAATATCATGATAATATAATAATTTAAAATCTCATTTGATATTATAAACATTGGGTTAACAACATTTAACAAGATCGTTAACCTAAAGGTTTCAAAATAACACTTACATGTAACGACTAACGATGACTTAACGACTCAGTTAAAATGTATATACATGTAGTGTTTTAATATGTATTTATACACTTTTGAAAGACTTCAATACACTTATCAAAATACTTCTACTTAACAAAAGTGCTTACAATTACATCCTCGTTCAGTTTCATCAACAATTCCACTCGTATGCACCCGTATTCGTACTCGTACAATACACAGCTTTTAGATGTATGTACTATTGGTATATACACTCCAACGATCAGCTCTTAGCAGCCCATGTGAGTCACCTAACACATGTGGGAACCATCATTTGGCAACTAGCATGAAATATCTCATAAAATTACAAAAATATGAGTAATCATTCATGACTTATTTACATGAAAACAAAATTACATATCCTTTATATCTAATCCATACACCAACGACCAAAAACACCTACAAACACTTTCATTCTTCAATTTTCTTCATCTAATTGATCTCTCTCAAGTTCTATCTTCAAGTTCTAAGTGTTCTTCATAAATTTCAAAAGTTCTAGTTTCATAAAATCAAGAATACTTTCAAGTTTGCTAGCTCACTTCCAATCTTGTAAGGTGATCATCCAACCTCAAGAAATCTTTGTTTCTTACAGTAGGTTATCATTCTAATACAAGGTAATAATCATATTCAAACTTTGGTTCAATTTCTATAACTATAACAATCTTATTTCAAGTGATGATCTTACTTGAACTTGTTTTCGTGTCATGATTCTGCTTCAAGAACTTCGAGCCATCCAAGGATCCATTGAAGCTAGATCCATTTTTCTCTTTTCCAGTAGATTTATCCAAGGAACTTAAGGTAGTAATGATGTTCATAACATCATTCGATTCATACATATAAAGCTATCTTATTCGAAGGTTTAAATTTGTAATCACTAGAACATAGTTTAGTTAATTCTAAACTTGTTCGCAAACAAAAGTTAATCCTTCTAACTTGACTTTTAAAATCAACTAAACACATGTTCTATATCTATATGATATGCTAACTTAATGATTTAAAACCTGGAAACACGAAAAACACTGTAAAACCGAATTTACGCCGTCGTAGTAACACCGCGGGCTGTTTTGGGTTAGTTAATTAAAAACTATGATAAACTTTGATTTTAAAGTTGTTATTCTGAGAAAATGATTTTTATTATGAACATGAAACTATATCCAAAAATTATGGTTAAACTCAAAGTGGAAGTATGTTTTCTAAAATGGTCATCTAGACGTCGTTCTTTCGACTGAAATGACTACCTTTACAAAAATGAATTGTAACTTATTTTTCCGACTATAAACCTATACTTTTTCTGTTTAGATTCATAAAATAGAGTTCAATATGAAACCATAGCAATTTGATTCCTCAAAATGGATTTAAAATGAAGAAGTTATGGGTAAAACAAGATTGGATAATTTTTCTCATTTTAGCTACGTGAAAATTGGTAACAAATCTATTCCAACCATAACTTAATCAACTTGTATTGTATATTATGTAATCTTGAGATACCATAGACACGTATACAATGTTTCGACCTATCATGTCGACACATCTATATATATTTCGGAACAACCATAGACACTCTATATGTGAATGTTGGAGTTAGCTATACAGGGTTGAGGTTGATTCCAAAATATATATAGTTTGAGTTGTGATCAATACTGAGATACGTATACACTGGGTCGTGGATTGATTCAAGATAATATTTATCGATTTATTTCTGTACATCTAACTGTGGACAACTAGTTGTAGGTTACTAACGAGGACAGCTGACTTAATAAACTTAAAACATCAAAATATATTAAAAGTGTTGTAAATATATTTTGAACATACTTTGATATATATGTATATATTGTTATAGGTTCGTGAATCAACCAGTGGCCAAGTCTTACTTCCCGACGAAGTAAAAATATGTGAAAGTGAGTTATAGTCCCACTTTTAAAATCTAATATTTTTGGGATGAGAATACATGCAGGTTTTATAAATGATTTACAAAATAGACACAAGTACGTGAAACTACATTCTATGGTTGAATTATCGAAATCGAATATGCCCCTTTTTATTAAGTCTGGTAATCTAAGAATTAGGGAACAGACACCCTAATTGACGCGAATCCTAAAGATAGATCTATTGGGCCTAACAAACCCCATCCAAAGTACCGGATGCTTTAGTACTTCGAAATTTATATCATATCCGAAGGGTGTCCCGGAATGATGGGGATATTCTTAAATATGCATCTTGTTAATGTCGGTTACCAGGTGTTCACCATATGAATGATTTTTATCTCTATGTATGGGATGTGTATTGAAATATGAAATCTTGTGGTCTATTATTATGATTTGATATATATAGGTTAAACCTATAACTCACCAATATTTTTGTTGACGTTTTAAGCATGTTTATTCTCAGGTGATTATTAAGAGCTTCCGCTGTCGCATACTTAAATAAGGACGAGATTTGGAGTCCATGCTTGTATGATATTGTGTAAAAACTGCATTCAAGAAACTTTTTTTCGTTGTAACATATTTGTATTGTAAACCATTATGTAATGGTCGTGTGTAAACAGGATATTATAGATTATCATTATTTGATAATCTACGTAAAGCTTTTTAAACCTTTATTGATGAAATAAAGGTTATGGTTTGTTTTAAAATGAATGCAATCTTTGAAAAACGTCTCATATAGAGGTCAAAACCTCGCAACGAAATCAATTAATATGGAACGTTTTTAATCAATAAGAACGGGACATTTCAGAACTGAAATGTCCCGTTCTTATTGATTAAAAACGTTCCATATTACTTGATTTCGTTGCGAGGTTTTGACCTCTATATGAGACGTTTTTCAAAGACTGCATTCATTTTTAAACAAACCATAACCTTTATTTCATCAATAAAGGTTTAAAACGCTTTACGTAGATTATCAAATAATGATAATCTAAAATATCCTGTTTACACACGACCATTACATAATGGTTTACAATACAAATATGTTACAACAAAATAAGTTTCTTGAATGCAGTTTTTACACAATATCATACAAGCATGGACTCCAAATCTTGTCCTTATTTAAGTATGTGACAGCGGAAGCTCTTAATAATCACCTGAGAATAAACATGCTTAAAACGTCAACAAAAATGTTGGTGAGTTATAGGTTTAACCTATATATATCAAATCGTAACAATAGACCACAAGATTTCATATTTCAATACACATCCCATACATAGAGATAAAAATCATTCATATGGTGAACACCTGGTAACCGACAATAACAAGATGCATATATAAGAATATCCCCATCATTCCGGGACACCCTTCGGATATGATATAAATTTCGAAGTACTAAAGCATCCGGTACTTTGGATGGGGTTTGTTAGGCCCAATAGATCTATCTTTAGGATTCGCGTCAATTAGGGTGTCTGTTCCCTAATTCTTAGATTACCAGACTTAATAAAAAGGGGCATATTCGATTTCGATAATTCAACCATAGAATGTAGTTTCACGTACTTGTGTCTATTTTGTAAATCATTTATAAAACCTGCATGTATTCTCATCCCAAAAATATTAGATTTTAAAAGTGGGACTATAACTCACTTTCACAGATTTTTACTTCGTCGGGAAGTAAGACTTGGCCACTGGTTGATTCACGAACCTATAACAATATATACATATATATCAAAGTATGTTCAAAATATATTTACAACACTTTTAATATATTTTGATGTTTTAAGTTTATTAAGTCAGCTGTCCTCGTTAGTAACCTACAACTAGTTGTCCACAGTTAGATGTACAGAAATAAATCGATAAATATTATCTTGAATCAATCCACGACCCAGTGTATACGTATCTCAGTATTGATCACAACTCAAACTATATATATTTTGGAATCAACCTCAACCCTGTATAGCTAACTCCAACATTCACATATAGAGTGTCTATGGTTGTTCCGAAATATATATAGATGTGTCGACATGATAGGTCGAAACATTGTATACGTGTCTATGGTATCTCAAGATTACATAATATATAATACAAGTTGATTAAGTTATGGTTGGAATAGATTTGTTACCAATTTTCACGTAGCTAAAATGAGAAAAATTATCCAATCTTGTTTTACCCATAACTTCTTCATTTTAAATCCGTTTTGAGTGAATCAAATTGCTATGGTTTCATATTGAACTCTATTTTATGAATCTAAACAAAAAAAGTATAGGTTTATAGTCGGAAAAATAAGTTACAAGTCGTTTTTGTAAAGGTAGTCATTTCAGTCGAAAGAACGACGTCTAGATGACCATTTTAGAAAACATACTTCCACTTTGAGTTTAACCATAATTTTTGGATATAGTTTCATGTTCATAATAAAAATCATTTTCTCAGAATAACAACTTTTAAATCAAAGTTTATCATAGTTTTTAATTAACTAACCCAAAACAGCCCGCGGTGTTACTACGACGGCGTAAATCCGGTTTTATGGTGTTTTTCGTGTTTCCAGGTTTTAAATCATTAAGTTAGCATATCATATAGATATAGAACATGTGTTTAGTTGATTTTAAAAGTCAAGTTAGAAGGATTAACTTTTGTTTGCGAACAAGTTTAGAATTAACTAAACTATGTTCTAGTGATTACAAGTTTAAACCTTCGAATAAGATAGCTTTATATGTATGAATTGAATGATGTTATGAACATCATTACTACCTTAAGTTCCTTGGATGAACCTACTGGAAAAGATAAAAATGGATCTAGCTTCAATGGATCCTTGGATGGCTCAAAGTTCTTGAAGCAAAATCATGACACGAAAACAAGTTCAAGTAAGATCATCACTTGAAATAAGATTGTTATAGTTATAGAAATTGAACCAAAGTTTGAATATGATTATTACCTTGTATTAGAATGATAACCTACTGTAAGAAACAAAGATTTCTTGAGGTTGGATGATCACCTTACAAGATTGGAAGTGAGCTAGCAAACTTGAAAGTATTCTTGATTTTATGAAACTAGAACTTTTGGAATTTATGAAGAACACTTAGAACTTGAAGATAGAACTTGAGAGAGTTCAATTAGATGAAGAAAATTGAAGAATGAAAGTGTTTGTAGGTGTTTTTGGTCGTTGGTGTATGGATTAGATATAAAGGATATGTAATTTTGTTTTCATGTAAATAAGTCATGAATGATTACTCATATTTTTGTAATCTTATGAGATATTTCATGCTAGTTGCCAAATGATGGTTCCCACATGTGTTAGGTGACTCACATGGGCTGCTAAGAGCTGATCATTGGAGTGTATATACCAATAGTACATACATCTAAAAGCTGTGTATTGTACGAGTACGAATACGGGTGCATACGAGTAGAATTGTTGATGAAACTGAACGAGAATGTAATTGTAAGCATTTTTGTTAAGTAGAAGTATTTTGATAAGTGTATTGAAGTCTTTCAAAAGTGTATAAATACATATTAAAACACTACATGTATATACATTTTAACTGAGTCGTTAAGTCATCGTTAGTCGTTACATGTAAGTGTTGTTTTGAAACCTTTAGGTTAACGATCTTGTTAAATGTTGTTAACCCAATGTTTATAATAACAAAAGAGATTTTAAATTATTATATTATTATGATATTATGATGTACGAATATCTCTTAATATGATATATATACATTAAATGTCGTTACAACGATAAACGTTACATATATGTCTCGTTTCAAAATCATTAAGTTAGTAGTCTTGTTTTTACATATGTAGTTCATTGTTAATATAATTAATGATATGTTTACTTATCATAATATCATGTTAACTATATATATAACCATATATATGTCATCATATAGTTTTTTACAAGTTTTAACGTTCGTGAATCACCGGTCAACTTGGGTGGTCAATTGTCTATATGAAACCTATTTCAATTAATCAAGTCTTAACAAGTTTGATTGCTTAACATGTTGGAAACATTTAATCATGTAAACATCAATCTCAGTTAATATATATAAACATGGAAAAGTTCGGGTCACTACAGTACCTACCCGTTAAATAAATTTCGCCCCGAAATTTTAAGCTGTTGAAGGTGTTGACGAATCTTCTGGAAATAGATGCGGGTATTTCTTCTTCATCTGATCTTCACGCTCCCAGGTAAACTCGGGTCCTCTACGAGCATTCCATCGAACCTTAACAATTGGTATCTTGTTTTGCTTAAGTCTTTTAACCTCACGATCCATTATTTCGACGGGTTCTTCGATGAATTGAAGTTTTTCGTTGATTTGGATTTCATCTAACGGAATAGTGAGATCTTCTTTAGCAAAACATTTCTTTAAATTCGAGACGTGGAAAGTGTTATGTACAGCCGCGAGTTGTTGAGGTAACTCTAGTCGGTAAGCTACTGGTCCGACACGATCAATAATCTTGAATGGTCCAATATACCTTGGATTTAATTTCCCTCGTTTACCAAATCGAACAACGCCTTTCCAAGGTGCAACTTTAAGCATGACCATCTCTCCAATTTCAAATTCTATATCTTTTCTTTTAATGTCAGCGTAGCTCTTTTGTCGACTTTGGGCGGTTTTCAACCGTTGTTGAATTTGGATGATCTTCTCGGTAGTTTCTTGTATAATCTCCGGACCCGTAATCTGTCTATCCCCCACTTCACTCCAACAAATCGGAGACCTGCACTTTCTACCATAAAGTGCTTCAAACGGCGCCATCTCAATGCTTGAATGGTAGCTGTTGTTGTAGGAAAATTCTGCTAACGGTAGATGTCGATCCCAACTGTTTCCGAAATCAATAACACAAGCTCGTAGCATGTCTTCAAGCGTTTGTATCGTCCTTTCGCTCTGCCCATCAGTTTGTGGATGATAGGCAGTACTCATGTCTAGACGAGTTCCTAATGCTTGCTGTAATGTCTGCCAGAATCTTGAAATAAATCTGCCATCCCTATCAGAGATAATAGAGATTGGTATTCCATGTCTGGAGATGACTTCCTTCAAATACAGTCGTGCTAACTTCTCCATCTTGTCATCTTCTCTTATTGGTAGGAAGTGTGCGGATTTGGTGAGACGATCAACTATTACCCAAATAGTATCAAAACCACTTGCAGTCCTTGGCAATTTAGTGATGAAATCCATGGTAATGTTTTCCCATTTCCATTCCGGGATTTCGGGTTGTTGAAGTAGACCTGATGGTTTCTGATGCTCAGCTTTGACCTTAGAACACGTCAAACATTCTCCTAAGTATTTAGCAACATCGGCTTTCATACCCGGCCACCAAAAATGTTTCTTGAGATCCTTGTACATCTTCCCCGTTCCAGGATGTATTGAGTATCTGGTTTTATGAGCTTCTCTAAGTACCATTTCTCTCATATCTCCAAATTTTGGTACCCAAATCCTTTCAGCCCTATACCGGCTTCCGTCTTCCCGAATATTAAGATGCTTCTCCGATCCTTTGGGTATTTCATCCTTTAAATTTCCCTCTTTTAAAACTCCTTGTTGCGCCTCCTTTATTTGAGTAGTAATGTTATTATGAATCATTATATTCATAGATTTTACTCGAATGGGTTCTCTGTCCTTCCTGCTCAAGGCATCGGCTACCACATTTGCCTTCCCCGGGTGGTAACGAATCTCAAAGTCGTAATCATTCAATAATTCAATCCACCTACGCTGCCTCATATTCAGTTGTTTCTGATTAAATATGTGTTGAAGACTTTTGTGGTCGGTATATATAATACTTTTGACCCCATATAAGTAGTGCCTCCAAGTCTTTAATGCAAAAACAACCGCGCCTAATTCCAAATCATGCGTCGTATAATTTTGTTCGTGAATCTTCAATTGTCTAGACGCATAAGCAATCACCTTCGTTCGTTGCATTAATACACAACCGAGACCTTGCTTTGATGCATCACAATAAATCACAAAATCATCATTCCCTTCAGGCAATGACAATATAGGTGCCGTAGTTAGCTTTTTCTTCAATAACTGAAACGCTTTCTCTTGTTCATCATTCCATTCAAATTTCTTCCCTTTATGCGTTAATGCAGTCCAGGGTTTTGCTATTCTGGAAAAGTCTTGGATGAACCTTCTGTAGTAACCAGCTAGTCCTAAAAACTGGCGTATGTGTTTCGGAGTTTTCGGGGTTTCCCACTTTTCAACAGTTTCTATCTTTGCCGGATCCACCTTAATACCTTCTTTGTTCACTATGTGACCGAGGAATTGAACTTCTTCCAACCAAAATGCACACTTTGAAAACTTAGCGTACAATTCTTCCTTTCTCAATACTTCTAACACCTTTCTCAAATGTTCACCGTGTTCTTGGTCATTCTTTGAGTAAATAAGTATGTCATCAATGAAAACAATGACAAACTTGTCAAGGTATGGTCCACACACTCGGTTCATAAGGTCCATGAACACAGCTGGTGCATTAGTTAAACCAAACGGCATGACCATAAACTCGTAATGACCGTAACGTGTTCTGAAAGCAGTCTTTGGAATATCATCTTCTTTCACCCGCATTTGATGATACCCGGAACGTAAGTCAATCTTTGAATAAACAGACGAGCCTTGTAGTTGATCAAATAAGTCGTCGATTCTCGGTAGTGGGTAGCGGTTCTTGATGGTAAGTTTGTTCAACTCTCGGTAGTCGATACACAACCTGAATGTACCATCTTTCTTCTTGACAAACAAAACAGGAGCTCCCCACGGTGATGTGCTTGGTCGAATGAAACCACGCTCTAAAAGTTCTTGTAATTGGCTTTGCAGTTCTTTCATCTCGCTGGGTGCGAGTCTGTAAGGAGCACGAGCTATTGGTGCAGCTCCGGGTACAAGATCTATTTGAAATTCAACGGATCGATGTGGGGGTAATCCCGGTAATTCTTTCGGAAATACATCGGGAAATTCTTTTGCAATGGGAACATCATTGATGCTCTTTTCTTCAGTTTGTACTTTCTCGACGTGTGCTAGAACAGCATAGCAACCTTTTCTTATTAGTTTTTGTGCCTTCAAATTACTAATAAGATGTAGCTTCGTGTTGCCCTTTTCTCCGTACACCATTAAGGGTTTTCCTTTTTCTCGTATAATGCGAATTGCATTTTTGTAACAAACGATCTCTGCTTTCACTTCTTTCAACCAGTCCATACCGATTATCACATCAAAACTCCCTAACTCTACTGGTATTAAATCAATCTTAAATGTTTCGCTAACCAGTTTAATTTCTCGATTCCGACATATATTATCTGCTGAAATTAATTTACCATTTGCTAATTCGAGTAAAAATTTACTATCCAAAGGCGTCAATGGACAACTTAATTTAGCACAAAAATCTCTACTCATATAGCTTCTATCCGCACCCGAATCAAATAAAACGTAAGCAGATTTATTGTCAATAAGAAACGTACCCGTAACAAGCTCCGGGTCTTCCTGTGCCTCTACCGCATTAATATTGAAAACTCTTCCACGGCCTTGTCCATTCGTGTTCTCCTGGTTCGGGCAATTTCTAATAATGTGGCCTGGTTTTCCACATTTATAACAAACTACATTGGCATAACTTGCTCCGACACTACTTGCTCCGCCATTACTCGTTCCGACACCATTTGTTCCTTTCGTTCTATTAACCCCTGGTCCGTAGACCTCACACTTCGCCGCGCTATGACCATTTCTTTTACACTTGTTGCAAAATTTGGTGCAGAACCCCGAGTGATTCTTTTCACACCTTTGGCATAGCTGCTTCTGATTGTTGTTGTTGTTACGGTTATTATTGTTGTTGGGATGATTGTTGTAGTTGCTGTTGTTGTTGTTGTTGTTGTTGTTGGGCCGTTTTTTGTAGTTGCGATTGATGTTGCGATTGTTGGGATAATTGTTGCGATTATTGTTGTAATTGCTGTTGTTGTATTGGTGATTCTTATCACCGTTTTCCTCCCACTTTCTTTTGACTTGCTTCACATTGGCCTCTTCAGCAGTCTGTTCTTTAATTCTTTCTTCAATCTGGTTCACTAGTTTGTGAGCCATTCTACATGCCTGTTGTATGGAGGCGGGCTCGTGTGAACTTATATCTTCTTGGATTCTTTCCGGTAATCCTTTCACAAACGCGTCGATCTTCTCTTCCTCATCTTCGAATGCTCCCGGACACAATAGGCACAATTCTGTGAATCGTCTTTCATACGTGGTAATATCAAATCCTTGGGTTCGTAACCCTCTTAGTTCTGTCTTGAGCTTATTGACCTCGGTTCTGGGACGATACTTCTCGTTCATCAAGTGCTTGAATGCTGACCACGGTAGTGCGTATGCATCATCTTGTCCCACTTGCTCTAGATAGGTATTCCACCATGTTAACGCAGAACCTGTGAAGGTATGCGTAGCGTACTTCACTTTGTCCTCTTCAGTACACTTACTTATGGCAAACACCGATTCAACCTTCTCGGTCCACCGTTTCAATCCGATCGGTCCTTCGGTTCCATCAAATTCCAACGGTTTGCAGGCAGTGAATTCTTTGTAGGTGCATCCTACACGATTTCCTGTATAAATTTATTAGTAATTAATATATATAAATAATCATAACCTTTATAGTTATTATAAATTTATAAATACCATCATTTATATTTATATTTATATATTTATATTAATAAATATTAATATATTAATTTAAATATATATTAAATACCATCATTTATATTTATAACTATAATATATTTATTAATAAATTTAATATATTATATATTTATTAATTATAGTTATTATAAATTTATAAATACCATCATTTATATTTATATTTATATATATTAAATATAAATTTAAATATATAGTTAATAATTATAAATATATAATAATAACTATATTAAATATGCTAGTTAATATTTATATATTAATAGTAATATCAAACCTTTATAGGAGAATGTTTGACGTGTTCTAAGGTCAAAGCTGAGCATCAGAAACCATCAGGTCTACTTCAACAACCCGAAATCCCGGAATGGAAATGGGAAAACATTACCATGGATTTCATCACTAAATTGCCAAGGACTGCAAGTGGTTTTGATACTATTTGGGTAATAGTTGATCGTCTCACCAAATCAGCACACTTCCTACCAATAAGAGAAGATGACAAGATGGAGAAGTTAGCACGACTGTATTTGAAGGAAGTCGTCTCCAGACATGGAATACCAATCTCTATTATCTCTGATAGGGATGGCAGATTTATTTCAAGATTCTGGCAGACATTACAGCAAGCATTAGGAACTCGTCTAGACATGAGTACTGCCTATCATCCACAAACTGATGGGCAGAGCGAAAGGACGATACAAACGCTTGAAGACATGCTACGAGCATGTGTTATTGATTTCGGAAACAGTTGGGATCGACATCTACCGTTAGCAGAATTTTCCTACAACAACAGCTACCATTCAAGTATTGAGATGGCGCCATTTGAAGCACTTTATGGTAGAAAGTGCAGGTCTCCGATTTGTTGGAGTGAAGTGGGGGATAGACAGATTACGGGTCCGGAGATTATACAAGAAACTACCGAGAAGATCATCCAAATTCAACAACGGTTGAAAACCGCCCAAAGTCGACAAAAGAGCTACGCTGACATTAAAAGAAAAGATATAGAATTTGAAATTGGAGAGATGGTCATGCTTAAAGTTGCACCTTGGAAAGGCGTTGTTCGATTTGGTAAACGAGGGAAATTAAATCCAAGGTATATTGGACCATTCAAGATTATTGATCGTGTCGGACCAGTAGCTTACCGACTAGAGTTACCTCAACAACTCGCGGCTGTACATAACACTTTCCACGTCTCGAATTTAAAGAAATGTTTTGCTAAAGAAGATCTCACTATTCCGTTAGATGAAATCCAAATCAACGAAAAACTTCAATTCATCGAAGAACCCGTCGAAATAATGGATCGTGAGGTTAAAAGACTTAAGCAAAACAAGATACCAATTGTTAAGGTTCGATGGAATGCTCGTAGAGGACCCGAGTTCACCTGGGAGCGTGAAGATCAGATGAAGAAGAAATACCCGCATCTATTTCCAGAAGATTCGTCAACACCTTCAACAGCTTAAAATTTCGGGACGAAATTTATTTAACGGGTAGGTACTGTAGTGACCCGAACTTTTCCATGTTTATATATATTAATTGAGATTGATATTTACATGATTAAATGTTTCCAACATGTTAAGCAATCAAACTTGTTAAGACTTGATTAATTGAAATAGGTTTCATATAGACAATTGACCACCCAAGTTGACCGGTGATTCACGAACGTTAAAACTTGTAAAAACTATATGATGACATATATATGGTTATATATATAGTTAAAATTATATTATGATAATTAAACATATCATTAAGTATATTAACAATGAACTACATATGTAAAAACAAGACTACTAACTTAATGATTTTGAAACGAGACATATGTGTAACGATTATCGTTGTAACGACATTTAATGTATATATATCATATTAAGAGATATTCGTACATCATAATATCATGATAATATAATAATTTAAAATCTCTTTTGATATTATAAACATTGGGTTAACAACATTTAACAAGATCGTTAACCTAAAGGTTTCAAAACAACATTTACATGTAACGACTAACGATGACTTAACGACTCAGTTAAAATGTATATACATGTAGTGTTTTAATATGTATTTATACACTTTTGAAAGACTTCAATACACTTATCAAAATACTTCTACTTAACAAAAATGCTTACAATTACATCCTCGTTCAGTTTCATCAACAATTCTACTCGTATGCACCCGTATTCGTACTCGTACAATACACAGCTTTTAGATGTATGTACTATTGGTATATACACTCCAATGATCAGCTCTTAGCAGCCCATGTGAGTCACCTAACACATGTGGGAACCATCATTTGGCAACTAGCATGAAATATCTCATAAAATTACAAAAATATGAGTAATCATTCATGACTTATTTACATGAAAACAAAATTACATATCCTTTATATCTAATCCATACACCAACGACCAAAAACACCTACAAACACTTTTATTCTTCAATTTTCTTCATCTAATTGATCTCTCTCAAGTTCTATCTTCAAGTTCTAAGTGTTCTTCATAAATTCCAAAAGTTCTAGTTTCATAAAATCAAGAATACTTTCAAGTTTGCTAGCTCACTTCCAATCTTGTAAGGTGATCATCCAACCTCAAGAAATCTTTGTTTCTTACAGTAGGTTATCATTCTAATACAAGGTAATAATCATATTCAAACTTTGGTTCAATTTCTATAACTATAACAATCTTATTTCAAGTGATGATCTTACTTGAACTTGTTTTCGTGTCATGATTCTGCTTCAAGAACTTCGAGCCATCCAAGGATCCATTGAAGCTAGATCCATTTTTCTCTTTTCCAGTAGGTTTATCCAAGGAAATTAAGGTAGTAATGATGTTCATAACATCATTCGATTCATACATATAAAGCTATCTTATTCGAAGGTTTAAACTTGTAATCACTAGAACATAGTTTAGTTAATTCTAAACTTGTTCGCAAACAAAAGTTAATCCTTCTAACTTGACTTTTAAAATCAACTAAACACATGTTCTATATCTATATGATATGCTAACTTAATGATTTAAAACCTGGAAACACGAAAACACCGTAAAACCGGATTTACGCCGTCGTAGTAACACCGCGGGCTGTTTTGGGTTAGTTAATTAAAAACTATGATAAACTTTGATTTAAAAGTTGTTATTCTGAGAAAATGATTTTTATTATGAACATGAAACTATATCCAAAAATTATGGTTAAACTCAAAGTGAAAGTATGTTTTCTAAAATGGTCATCTAGACGTCGTTCTTTCGACTGAAATGACTACCTTTACAAAAACGACTTGTAACTTATTTTTTCGACTATAAACCTATACTTTTTCTGTTTAGATTCATAAAATAGAGTTCAATATGAAACCATAGCAATTTGATTCACTCAAAACGGATTTAAAATGAAGAAGTTATGGGTAAAACAACATTGGATAATTTTTCTCATTTTAGCTACGTGAAAATTGGTAACAAATCTATTCCAACCATAACTTAATCAACTTGTATTGTATATTATGTAATCTTGAGATACCATAGACACGTATACAATGTTTCGACCTATCATGTCGACACATCTATATATATTTCGGAACAACCATAGACACTCTATATGTGAATGTTGGAGTTAGCTATACAGGGTTGAGGTTGATTCCAAAATATATATAGTTTGAGTTGTGATCAATACTGAGATACGTATACACTGGGTCGTGGATTGATTCAAGATAATATTTATCGATTTATTTTTCTGTACATCTAACTGTGGACAACTAGTTGTAGGTTACTAACGAGGACAGCTGACTTAATAAACTTAAAACATCAAAATATATTAAAAGTGTTGTAAATATATTTTGAACATACTTTGATATATATGTATATATTGTTATAGGTTCGTGAATCAACCAGTGGCCAAGTCTTACTTCCCGGCGAAGTAAAAATCTCTGAAAGTGAGTTATAGTCCCACTTTTAAAATCTAATATTTTTGGGATGAGAATACATGCAGGTTTTATAAATGATTTACAAAATAGACACAAGTACGTGAAACTACATTCTATGGTTGAATTAACGAAATCGAATATGCCCCTTTTTATTAAGTCTGGTAATCTAAGAATTAGGGAACAGACACCCTAATTGACGCGAATCCTAAAGATAGATCTATTGGGCCTAACAAACCCCATCCAAAGTACCGGATGCTTTAGTACTTCGAAATTTATATCATATCCGAAGGGTGTCCCGGAATGATGGGGATATTCTTATATATGCATCTTGTTATTGTCGGTTACCAGGTGTTCACCATATGAATGATTTTTATCTCTATGTATGGGATGTGTATTGAAATATGAAATCTTGTGGTCTATTGTTACGATTTGATATATATAGGTTAAACCTATAACTCACCAACATTTTTGTTGATGTTTAAAGCATGTTTATTCTCAGGTGAATATTAAGAGCTTCCGCTGTTGCATACTAAAATAAGGACAAGATTTGGAGTCCATGTTTGTATGATATTGTGTAAAAACTGCATTCAAGAAACTGATTTCGATGTAACATATTTGTATTGTAAACCATTATGTAATGGTCGTGTGTAAACAGGATATTTTAGATTATCATTATTTGATAATCTACGTAAAGCTTTTTAAACCTTTATTTATGAAATAAAGGTTATGGTTTGTTTTAAAAATGAATGCAGTCTTTGAAAAACGTCTCATATAGAGATTTCGTTGCGAGGTTTTGACCTCTATATGAGACGTTTTTCAAAGACTGCATTCATTTTTAAAA
Source organism: Rutidosis leptorrhynchoides (assembly GCF_046630445.1). Taxonomy (NCBI): domain Eukaryota; kingdom Viridiplantae; phylum Streptophyta; class Magnoliopsida; order Asterales; family Asteraceae; genus Rutidosis; species Rutidosis leptorrhynchoides. The sequence goes on along the minus strand of NC_092336.1, from coordinate 556,636,298 downwards.
CAAACCATAACCTTTATTTCATAAATAAAGGTTTAAAAAGCTTTACGTAGATTATCAAATAATGATAATCTAAAATATCCTGTTTACACACGACCATTACATAATGGTTTACAATACAAATATGTTACATCGAAATCAGTTTCTTGAATGCAGTTTTTACACAATATCATACAAACATGGACTCCAAATCTTGTCCTTATTTTAGTATGCAACAGCGGAAGCTCTTAATATTCACCTGAGAATAAACATGCTTTAAACATCAACAAAAATGTTGGTGAGTTATAGGTTTAACCTATATATATCAAATCGTAACAATAGACCACAAGATTTCATATTTCAATACACATCCCATACATAGAGATAAAAATCATTCATATGGTGAACACCTGGTAACCGACAATAACAAGATGCATATATAAGAATATCCCCATCATTCCGGGACACCCTTCGGATATGATATAAATTTCGAAGTACTAAAGCATCCGGTACTTTGGATGGGGTTTGTTAGGCCCAATAGATCTATCTTTAGGATTCGCGTCAATTAGGGTGTCTGTTCCCTAATTCTTAGATTACCAGACTTAATAAAAAGGGGCATATTCGATTTCGTTAATTCAACCATAGAATGTAGTTTCACGTACTTGTGTCTATTTTGTAAATCATTTATAAAACCTGCATGTATTCTCATCCCAAAAATATTAGATTTTAAAAGTGGGACTATAACTCACTTTCAGAGATTTTTACTTCGCCGGGAAGTAAGACTTGGCCACTGGTTGATTCACGAACCTATAACAATATATACATATATATCAAAGTATGTTCAAAATATATTTACAACACTTTTAATATATTTTGATGTTTTAAGTTTATTAAGTCAGCTGTCCTCGTTAGTAACCTACAACTAGTTGTCCACAGTTAGATGTACAGAAAAATAAATCGATAAATATTATCTTGAATCAATCCACGACCCAGTGTATACGTATCTCAGTATTGATCACAACTCAAACTATATATATTTTGGAATCAACCTCAACCCTGTATAGCTAACTCCAACATTCACATATAGAGTGTCTATGGTTGTTCCGAAATATATATAGATGTGTCGACATGATAGGTCGAAACATTGTATACGTGTCTATGGTATCTCAAGATTACATAATATACAATACAAGTTGATTAAGTTATGGTTGGAATAGATTTGTTACCAATTTTCACGTAGCTAAAATGAGAAAAATTATCCAATCTTGTTTTACCCATAACTTCTTCATTTTAAATCCGTTTTGAGTGAATCAAATTGCTATGGTTTCATATTGAACTCTATTTTATGAATCTAAACAGAAAAAGTATAGGTTTATAGTCGAAAAAATAAGTTACAAGTCGTTTTTGTAAAGGTAGTCATTTCAGTCGAAAGAACGACGTCTAGATGACCATTTTAGAAAACATACTTTCACTTTGAGTTTAACCATAATTTTTGGATATAGTTTCATGTTCATAATAAAAATCATTTTCTCAGAATAACAACTTTTAAATCAAAGTTTATCATAGTTTTTAATTAACTAACCCAAAACAGCCCGCGGTGTTACTACGACGGCGTAAATCCGGTTTTACGGTGTTTTCGTGTTTCCAGGTTTTAAATCATTAAGTTAGCATATCATATAGATATAGAACATGTGTTTAGTTGATTTTAAAAGTCAAGTTAGAAGGATTAACTTTTGTTTGCGAACAAGTTTAGAATTAACTAAACTATGTTCTAGTGATTACAAGTTTAAACCTTCGAATAAGATAGCTTTATATGTATGAATCGAATGATGTTATGAACATCATTACTACCTTAATTTCCTTGGATAAACCTACTGGAAAAGAGAAAAATGGATCTAGCTTCAATGGATCCTTGGATGGCTCGAAGTTCTTGAAGCAGAATCATGACACGAAAACAAGTTCAAGTAAGATCATCACTTGAAATAAGATTGTTATAGTTATAGAAATTGAACCAAAGTTTGAATATGATTATTACCTTGTATTAGAATGATAACCTACTGTAAGAAACAAAGATTTCTTGAGGTTGGATGATCACCTTACAAGATTGGAAGTGAGCTAGCAAACTTGAAAGTATTCTTGATTTTATGAAACTAGAACTTTTGGAATTTATGAAGAACACTTAGAACTTGAAGATAGAACTTGAGAGAGATCAATTAGATGAAGAAAATTGAAGAATAAAAGTGTTTGTAGGTGTTTTTGGTCGTTGGTGTATGGATTAGATATAAAGGATATGTAATTTTGTTTTCATGTAAATAAGTCATGAATGATTACTCATATTTTTGTAATTTTATGAGATATTTCATGCTAGTTGCCAAATGATGGTTCCCACATGTGTTAGGTGACTCACATGGGCTGCTAAGAGCTGATCATTGGAGTGTATATACCAATAGTACATACATCTAAAAGCTGTGTATTGTACGAGTACGAATACGGGTGCATACGAGTAGAATTGTTGATGAAACTGAACGAGGATGTAATTGTAAGCATTTTTGTTAAGTAGAAGTATTTTGATAAGTGTATTGAAGTCTTTCAAAAGTGTATAAATACATATTAAAACACTACATGTATATACATTTTAACTGAGTCGTTAAGTCATCGTTAGTCGTTACATGTAAATGTTGTTTTGAAACCTTTAGGTTAACGATCTTGTTAAATGTTGTTAACCCAATGTTTATAATATCAAAAGAGATTTTAAATTATTATATTATCATGATATTATGATGTACGAATATCTCTTAATATGATATATATACATTAAATGTCGTTACAACGATAATCGTTACACATATGTCTCGTTTCAAAATCATTAAGTTAGTAGTCTTGTTTTTACATATGTAGTTCATTGTTAATATACTTAATGATATGTTTAATTATCATAATATAATTTTAACTATATATATAACCATATATATGTCATCATATAGTTTTTACAAGTTTTAACGTTCGTGAATCACCGGTCAACTTGGGTGGTCAATTGTCTATATGAAACCTATTTCAATTAATCAAGTCTTAACAAGTTTGATTGCTTAACATGTTGGAAACATTTAATCATGTAAATATCAATCTCAATTAATATATATAAACATGGAAAAGTTCGGGTCACTACAGTACCTACCCGTTAAATAAATTTCGTCCCGAAATTTTAAGCTGTTGAAGGTGTTGACGAATCTTCTGGAAATAGATGCGGGTATTTCTTCTTCATCTGATCTTCACGCTCCCAGGTGAACTCGGGTCCTCTACGAGCATTCCATCGAACCTTAACAATTGGTATCTTGTTTTGCTTAAGTCTTTTAACCTCACGATCCATTATTTCGACGGGTTCTTCGATGAATTGAAGTTTTTCGTTGATTTGGATTTCATCTAACGGAATAGTGAGATCTTCTTTAGCAAAACATTTCTTTAAATTCGAGACGTGGAAAGTGTTATGTACAGCCGCGAGTTGTTGAGGTAACTCTAGTCGGTAAGCTACTGGTCCGACACGATCAATAATCTTGAATGGTCCAATATACCTTGGATTTAATTTCCCTCGTTTACCAAATCGAACAACGCCTTTCCAAGGTGCAACTTTAAGCATGACCATCTCTCCAATTTCAAATTCTATATCTTTTCTTTTAATGTCAGCGTAGCTCTTTTGTCGACTTTGGGCGGTTTTCAACCGTTGTTGAATTTGGATGATCTTCTCGGTAGTTTCTTGTATAATCTCCGGACCCGTAATCTGTCTATCCCCCACTTCACTCCAACAAATCGGAGACCTGCACTTTCTACCATAAAGTGCTTCAAATGGCGCCATCTCAATACTTGAATGGTAGCTGTTGTTGTAGGAAAATTCTGCTAACGGTAGATGTCGATCCCAACTGTTTCCGAAATCAATAACACATGCTCGTAGCATGTCTTCAAGCGTTTGTATCGTCCTTTCGCTCTGCCCATCAGTTTGTGGATGATAGGCAGTACTCATGTCTAGACGAGTTCCTAATGCTTGCTGTAATGTCTGCCAGAATCCTGAAATAAATCTGCCATCCCTATCAGAGATAATAGAGATTGGTATTCCATGTCTGGAGACGACTTCCTTCAAATACAGTCGTGCTAACTTCTCCATCTTGTCATCTTCTCTTATTGGTAGGAAGTGTGCTGATTTGGTGAGACGATCAACTATTACCCAAATAGTATCAAAACCACTTGCAGTCCTTGGCAATTTAGTGATGAAATCCATGGTAATGTTTTCCCATTTCCATTCCGGGATTTCGGGTTGTTGAAGTAGACCTGATGGTTTCTGATGCTCAGCTTTGACCTTAGAACACGTCAAACATTCTCCTACGTATTTAGCAACATCGGCTTTCATACCCGGCCACCAAAAATGTTTCTTGAGATCCTTGTACATCTTCCCCGTTCCAGGATGTATTGAGTATCTGGTTTTATGAGCTTCTCTAAGTACCATTTCTCTCATATCTCCAAATTTTGGTACCCAAATCCTTTCAGCCCTATACCGGGTTCCGTCTTCCCGAATATTAAGATGCTTCTCCGATCCTTTGGGTATTTCATCCTTTAAATTTCCCTCTTTTAAAACTCCTTGTTGCGCCTCCTTTATTTGAGTAGTAATGTTATTATGAATCATTATATTCATAGATTTTACTCGAATGGGTTCTCTATCCTTCCTGCTCAAGGCATCGGCTACCACATTTGCCTTCCCCGGGTGGTAACGAATCTCAAAATCGTAATCATTCAATAATTCAATCCACCTACGCTGCCTCATATTCAGTTGTTTCTGATTAAATATGTGTTGAAGACTTTTGTGGTCGGTATATATAATACTTTTGACCCCATATAAGTAGTGCCTCCAAGTCTTTAATGCAAAAACAACCGCGCCTAATTCCAAATCATGCGTCGTATAATTTTGTTCGTGAATCTTCAATTGTTTAGACGCATAAGCAATCACCTTCGTTCGTTGCATTAATACACAACCGAGACCTTGCTTTGATGCGTCACAATAAATCACAAAATCATCATTCCCTTCAGGCAATGACAATATAGGTGCCGTAGTTAGCTTTTTCTTCAATAACTGAAACGCTTTCTCTTGTTCATCATTCCATTCAAATTTCTTCCCTTTATTCGTTAATGCAGTCAAGGGTTTTGCTATTCTGGAAAAGTCTTGGATGAACCTTCTGTAGTAACCAGCTAGTCCTAAAAACTGGCGTACGTGTTTCGGAGTTTTCGGGGTTTCCCACTTTTCAACAGTTTCTATCTTTGCTGGATCCACCTTAATACCTTCTTTGTTCACTATGTGACCGAGGAATTGAACTTCTTCCAACCAAAATGCACACTTTGAAAACTTAGCGTACAATTCTTCCTTCCTCAATACTTCTAACACCTTTCTCAAATGTTCACCGTGTTCTTGGTCATTCTTTGAGTAAATAAGTATGTCATCAATGAAAACAATGACAAACTTGTCAAGGTATGGTCCACACACTCGGTTCATAAGGTCCATGAACACAGCTGGTGCATTAGTTAAACCAAACGGCATGACCATAAACTCGTAATGACCGTAACGTGTTCTGAAAGCAGTCTTTGGAATATCATCTTCTTTCACCCTCATTTGATGATACCCGGAACGTAAGTCAATCTTTGAATAAACAGACGAGCCTTGTAGTTGATCAAATAAGTCGTCGATTCTCGGTAGTGGGTAGCGGTTCTTGATGGTAAGTTTGTTCAACTCTCGGTAGTCGATACACAACCTGAATGTACCATCTTTCTTCTTGACAAACAAAACAGGAGCTCCCCACGGTGATGTGCTTGGTTGAATGAAACCACGCTCTAAAAGTTCTTGTAATTGGCTTTGCAGTTCTTTCATCTCGCTGGGTGCGAGTCTGTAAGGAGCACGAGCTATTGGTGCAGCTCCTGGTACAAGATCTATTTGAAATTCAACGGATCGATGTGGGGGTAATCCGGGTAATTCTTTTGGAAATACATCGGGAAATTCTTTTGCAATGGGAACATCATTGATGCTCTTTTCTTCAGTTTGTACTTTCTCGATGTGTGCTAGAACAGCATAGCAACCTTTTCTTATTAGTTTTTGTGCCTTCAAATTACTAATAAGATGTAGCTTCGTGTTGCCCTTTTCTCCGTACACCATTAAGGGTTTTCCTTTTTCTCGTATAATGCGAATTGCATTTTTGTAACAAACGATCTCCGCTTTCACTTCTTTCAACCAGTCCATACCGATTATCACATCAAAACTCCCTAACTCTACTGGTATCAAATCAATCTTAAATGTTTCGCTAACCAGTTTAATTTCTCGATTCCGACATATATTATCTGCTGAAATTAATTTACCATTTGCTAATTCGAGTAAAAATTTACTATCCAAAGGCGTCAATGGACAACTTAATTTAGCACAAAAATCTCTACTCATATAGCTTCTATCCGCACCCGAATCAAATAAAACGTAAGCAGATTTATTGTCAATAAGAAACGTACCCGTAACAAGCTCCGGGTCTTCCTGTGCCTCTACCGCATTAATATTGAAAACTCTTCCACGGCCTTGTCCATTCGTGTTCTCCTGGTTCGGGCAATTTCTAATAATGTGGCCTGGTTTTCCACATTTATAACAAACTACATTGGCATAACTTGCTCCGACACTACTTGCTCCGCCATTACTCGTTCCGACACCATTTGTTCCTTTCGTTCTATTAACCCCTGGTCCGTAGACCTCACACTTCGCCGCGCTATGACCATTTCTTTTACACTTGTTGCAAAATTTGGTGCAGAACCCCGAGTGATTCTTTTCACACCTTTGGCATAGTTGCTTCTGATTGTTGTTGTTGTTGCGGTTATTATTGTTGTTGGGATGATTGTTGTAGTTGCTGTGGTTGTTGTTGTTGTTGTTGTTGTTGGGCCGTTTGTTGTAGTTGCGATTGATGTTGCGATTGTTGGGATAATTGTTGCGATTATTGTTGTAATTGCTGTTGTTGTTGTATTGGTGATTCTTATCACCGTTTTCCTCCCACTTTCTTTTGACTTGCTTCACATTGGCCTCTTCAGCAGTCTGTTCTTTAATTCTTTCTTCAATCTGGTTCACTAGTTTGTGAGCCATTCTACATGCCTGTTGTATGGAGGCGGGCTCGTGTGAACTTATATCTTCTTGGATTCTTTCCGGTAATCCTTTCACAAACGCGTCGATCTTCTCTTCCTCATCTTCGAATGCTCCCGGACACAATAGGCACAATTCTGTGAATCGTCTTTCGTACGTGGTAATATCAAATCCTTGGGTTCGTAACCCTCTAAGTTCTGTCTTGAGCTTATTGACCTCGGTTCTGGGACGGTACTTCTCGTTCATCAAGTGCTTGAATGCTGACCACGGTAGTGCGTACGCATCATCTTGTCCCACTTGCTCTAGATAGGTATTCCACCATGTTAACGCAGAACCTGTGAAGGTATGCGTAGCGTACTTCACTTTGTCCTCTTCAGTACACTTACTTATGGCAAACACCGATTCAACCTTCTCGGTCCACCGTTTCAATCCGATCGGTCCTTCGGTTCCATCAAATTCCAAAGGTTTGCAGGCAGTGAATTCTTTGTAGGTGCATCCTACACGATTTCCTGTACTGCTAGATCCAAGGTTATTGTAATTATTATTAAATATATATTAATTTATTATATTACGTTAATGTTTTTTTATTAAAATATAGTGAAGGGAATGATGATTTTGTGATTTATTGTGATGCATCAAAGCAAGGTCTCGGTTGTGTATTAATGCAACGAACGAAGGTGATTGCTTATGCGTCTAGACAATTGAAGATTCACGAACAAAATTATACGACGCATGATTTGGAATTAGGCGCGGTTGTTTTTGCATTAAAGACTTGGAGGCACTACTTATATGGGGTCAAAAGTATTATATATACCGACCACAAAAGTCTTCAACACATATTTAATCAGAAACAACTGAATATGAGGCAGCGTAGGTGGATTGAATTATTGAATGATTACGACTTTGAGATTCGTTACCACCCGGGGAAGGCAAATGTGGTAGCCGATGCCTTGAGCAGGAAGGACAGAGAACCCATTCGAGTAAAATCTATGAATATAATGATTCATAATAACATTACTACTCAAATAAAGGAGGCGCAACAAGGAGTTTTAAAAGAGGGAAATTTAAAGGATGAAATACCCAAAGGATCGGAGAAGCATCTTAATATTCGGGAAGACGGAAGCCGGTATAGGGCTGAAAGGATTTGGGTACCAAAATTTGGAGATATGAGAGAAATGGTACTTAGAGAAGCTCATAAAACCAGATACTCAATACATCCTGGAACGGGGAAGATGTACAAGGATCTCAAGAAACATTTTTGGTGGCCGGGTATGAAAGCCGATGTTGCTAAATACGTAGGAGAATGTTTGACGTGTTCTAAGGTCAAAGCTGAGCATCAGAAACCATCAGGTCTACTTCAACAACCCGAAATCCCGGAATGGAAATGGGAAAACATTACCATGGATTTCATCACTAAATTGCCAAGGACTGCAAGTGGTTTTGATACTATTTGGGTAATAGTTGATCGTCTCACCAAATCCGCACACTTCCTACCAATAAGAGAAGATGACAAGATGGAGAAGTTAGCACGACTGTATTTGAAGGAAGTCATCTCCAGACATGGAATACCAATCTCTATTATCTCTGATAGGGATGGCAGATTTATTTCAAGATTCTGGCAGACATTACAGCAAGCATTAGGAACTCGTCTAGACATGAGTACTGCCTATCATCCACAAACTGATGGGCAGAGCGAAAGGACGATACAAACGCTTGAAGACATGCTACGAGCTTGTGTTATTGATTTCGGAAACAGTTGGGATCGACATCTACCGTTAGCAGAATTTTCCTACAACAACAGCTACCATTCAAGCATTGAGATGGCGCCGTTTGAAGCACTTTATGGTAGAAAGTGCAGGTCTCCGATTTGTTGGAGTGAAGTGGGGGATAGACAGATTACGGGTCCGGAGATTATACAAGAAACTACCGAGAAGATCATCCAAATTCAACAACGGTTGAAAACCGCCCAAAGTCGACAAAAGAGCTACGCTGACATTAAAAGAAAAGATATAGAATTTGAAATTGGAGAGATGGTCATGCTTAAAGTTGCACCTTGGAAAGGCGTTGTTCGATTTGGTAAACGAGGGAAATTAAATCCAAGGTATATTGGACCATTCAAGATTATTGATCGTGTCGGACCAGTAGCTTACCGACTAGAGTTACCTCAACAACTCGCGGCTGTACATAACACTTTCCACGTCTCGAATTTAAAGAAATGTTTTGCTAAAGAAGATCTCACTATTCCGTTAGATGAAATCCAAATCAACGAAAAACTTCAATTCATCGAAGAACCCGTCGAAATAATGGATCGTGAGGTTAAAAGACTTAAGCAAAACAAGATACCAATTGTTAAGGTTCGATGGAATGCTCGTAGAGGACCCGAGTTCACCTGGGAGCGTGAAGATCAGATGAAGAAGAAATACCCGCATCTATTTCCAGAAGATTCGTCAACACCTTCAACAGCTTAAAATTTCGGGGCGAAATTTATTTAACGGGTAGGTACTGTAGTGACCCGAACTTTTCCATGTTTATATATATTAACTGAGATTGATGTTTACATGATTAAATGTTTCCAACATGTTAAGCAATCAAACTTGTTAAGACTTGATTAATTGAAATAGGTTTCATATAGACAATTGACCACCCAAGTTGACCGGTGATTCACGAACGTTAAAACTTGTAAAAAACTATATGATGACATATATATGGTTATATATATAGTTAACATGATATTATGATAAGTAAACATATCATTAATTATATTAACAATGAACTACATATGTAAAAACAAGACTACTAACTTAATGATTTTGAAACGAGACATATATGTAACGTTTATCGTTGTAACGACATTTAATGTATATATATCATATTAAGAGATATTCGTACATCATAATATCATAATAATATAATAATTTAAAATCTCTTTTGTTATTATAAACATTGGGTTAACAACATTTAACAAGATCGTTAACCTAAAGGTTTCAAAACAACACTTACATGTAACGACTAACGATGACTTAACGACTCAGTTAAAATGTATATACATGTAGTGTTTTAATATGTATTTATACACTTTTGAAAGACTTCAATACACTTATCAAAATACTTCTACTTAACAAAAATGCTTACAATTACATTCTCGTTCAGTTTCATCAACAATTCTACTCGTATGCACCCGTATTCGTACTCGTACAATACACAGCTTTTAGATGTATGTACTATTGGTATATACACTCCAATGATCAGCTCTTAGCAGCCCATGTGAGTCACCTAACACATGTGGGAACCATCATTTGGCAACTAGCATGAAATATCTCATAAGATTACAAAAATATGAGTAATCATTCATGACTTATTTACATGAAAACAAAATTACATATCCTTTATATCTAATCCATACACCAACGACCAAAAACACCTACAAACACTTTCATTCTTCAATTTTCTTCATCTAATTGAACTCTCTCAAGTTCTATCTTCAAGTTCTAAGTGTTCTTCATAAATTCCAAAAGTTCTAGTTTCATAAAATCAAGAATACTTTCAAGTTTGCTAGCTCACTTCCAATCTTGTAAGGTGATCATCCAACCTCAAGAAATCTTTGTTTCTTACAGTAGGTTATCATTCTAATACAAGGTAATAATCATATTCAAACTTTGGTTCAATTTCTATAACTATAACAATCTTATTTCAAGTGATGATCTTACTTGAACTTGTTTTCGTGTCATGATTTTGCTTCAAGAACTTTGAGCCATCCAAGGATCCATTGAAGCTAGATCCATTTTTATCTTTTCCAGTAGGTTCATCCAAGGAACTTAAGGTAGTAATGATGTTCATAACATCATTCAATTCATACATATAAAGCTATCTTATTCGAAGGTTTAAACTTGTAATCACTAGAACATAGTTTAGTTAATTCTAAACTTGTTCGCAAACAAAAGTTAATCCTTCTAACTTGACTTTTAAAATCAACTAAACACATGTTCTATATCTATATGATATGCTAACTTAATGATTTAAAACCTGGAAACACGAAAAACACCATAAAACCGGATTTACGCCGTCGTAGTAACACCGCGGGCTGTTTTGGGTTAGTTAATTAAAAACTATGATAAACTTTGATTTAAAAGTTGTTATTCTGAGAAAATGATTTTTATTATGAACATGAAACTATATCCAAAAATTATGGTTAAACTCAAAGTGGAAGTATGTTTTCTAAAATGGTCATCTAGACGTCGTTCTTTCGACTGAAATGACTACCTTTACAAAAACGACTTGTAACTTATTTTTCCGACTATAAACCTATACTTTTTTTGTTTAGATTCATAAAATAGAGTTCAATATGAAACCATAGCAATTTGATTCACTCAAAACGGATTTAAAATGAAGAAGTTATGGGTAAAACAAGATTGGATAATTTTTCTCATTTTAGCTACGTGAAAATTGGTAACAAATCTATTCCAACCATAACTTAATCAACTTGTATTATATATTATGTAATCTTGAGATACCATAGACACGTATACAATGTTTCGACCTATCATGTCGACACATCTATATATATTTCGGAACAACCATAGACACTCTATATGTGAATGTTGGAGTTAGCTATACAGGGTTGAGGTTGATTCCAAAATATATATAGTTTGAGTTGTGATCAATACTGAGATACGTATACACTGGGTCGTGGATTGATTCAAGATAATATTTATCGATTTATTTCTGTACATCTAACTGTGGACAACTAGTTGTAGGTTACTAACGAGGACAGCTGACTTAATAAACTTAAAACATCAAAATATATTAAAAGTGTTGTAAATATATTTTGAACATACTTTGATATATATGTATATATTGTTATAGGTTCGTGAATCAACCAGTGGCCAAGTCTTACTTCCCGACGAAGTAAAAATCTGTGAAAGTGAGTTATAGTCCCACTTTTAAAATCTAATATTTTTGGGATGAGAATACATGCAGGTTTTATAAATGATTTACAAAATAGACACAAGTACGTGAAACTACATTCTATGGTTGAATTATCGAAATCGAATATGCCCCTTTTTATTAAGTCTGGTAATCTAAGAATTAGGGAACAGACACCCTAATTGACGCGAATCCTAAAGATAGATCTATTGGGCCTAACAAACCCCATCCAAAGTACCGGATGCTTTAGTACTTCGAAATTTATATCATATCCGAAGGGTGTCCCGGAATGATGGGGATATTCTTATATATGCATCTTGTTATTGTCGGTTACCAGGTGTTCACCATATGAATGATTTTTATCTCTATGTATGGGATGTGTATTGAAATATGAAATCTTGTGGTCTATTGTTACGATTTGATATATATAGGTTAAACCTATAACTCACCAACATTTTTGTTGACGTTTTAAGCATGTTTATTCTCAGGTGATTATTAAGAGCTTCCGCTGTCACATACTTAAATAAGGACAAGATTTGGAGTCCATGCTTGTATGATATTGTGTAAAAACTGCATTCAAGAAACTTATTTTGTTGTAACATATTTGTATTGTAAACCATTATGTAATGGTCGTGTGTAAACAGGATATTTTAGATTATCATTATTTGATAATCTACGTAAAGCGTTTTAAACCTTTATTGATGAAATAAAGGTTATGGTTTGTTTAAAAATGAATGCAGTCTTTGAAAAACGTCTCATATAGAGGTCAAAACCTCGCAACGAAATCAAGTAATATGGAACGTTTTTAATCAATAAGAACGGATATGATGTAAATAAATTATATATTATTTGTCCTAAAATATGTATATTAAGGTATTAGATATATAATTAACAAAGGTTTTGAATGGAATGATGAACAAGAGAAAGCGTTTCAGTTATTGAAGAAAAAGCTAACTACGGCACCTATATTGTCATTGCCTGAAGGGAATGATGATTTTGTGATTTATTGTGATGCATCAAAGCAAGGTCTCGATTGTGTATTAATGCAACGAACGAAGGTGATTGCTTATGCGTCTAGACAATTGAAGATTCACGAACAAAATTATACGACGCATGATTTGGAATTAGGCGCGGTTGTTTTTGCATTAAAGACTTGGAGGCACTACTTATATGGGGTCAAAAGTATTATATATACCGACCACAAAAGTCTTCAACACATATTTAATCAGAAACAGCTGAATATGAGGCAGCGTAGGTGGATTGAATTATTGAATTATTACGACTTTGAGATTCGTTACCACCCGGGGAAGGCAAATGTGGTAGCCAATGCCTTGAGCAGGAAGGACAGAGAACCCATTCGAGTAAAATCTATGAATATAATGATTCATAATAACCTTACTACTCAAATAAAGGAGGCGCAACAAGGAGTTTTAAAAGAGGGAAATTTAAAGGATGAAATACCCAAAGGATCGAAGAAGCATCTTAATATTCGGGAAGACGGAACCCGGTATAGGGCTGAAAGGATTTGGGTACCAAAATTTGGAGATATGAGAGAAATGGTACTTAGGGAAGCTCATAAAACCAGATACTCAATACATCCTGGAACGGGGAAGATGTACAAGGATCTCAAGAAACATTTTTGGTGGCCGGGTATGAAAGCCGATGTTGCTAAATACGTAGGAGAATGTTTGACGTGTTCTAAGGTCAAAGCTGAGCATCAGAAACCATCAGGTCTACTTCAACAACCCGAAATCCCGGAATGGAAATGGGAAAACATTACCATGGATTTCATCACTAAATTGCCAAGGACTGCAAGTGGTTTTGATACTATTTGGGTAATAGTTGACCGTCTCTCCAAATCAGCACACTTCTTGCCAATAAGAGAAGATGACAAGATGGAGAAGTTAGCACGACTGTATTTGAAGGAAGTCATCTCCAGACATGGAATACCAATCTCTATTATCTCTGATAGGGATGGCAGATTTATTTCAAGATTCTGGCAGACATTACAGCAAGCATTAGGAACTCGTCTAGACATGAGTACTGCCTATCATCCACAAACTGATGGGCAGAGCGAAAGGACGATACAAACGCTTGAAGACATGCTACGAGCATGTGTTATTGATTTCGGAAACAGTTGGGATCGACATCTACCGTTAGCAGAATTTTCCTACAACAACAGCTACCATTCAAGCATTGAGATGGCGCCGTTTGAAGCACTTTATGGTAGAAAGTGCAGGTCTCCGATTTGTTGGAGTGAAGTGGGGGATAGACAGATTACGGGTCCGGAGATTATACAAGAAACTACCGAGAAGATCATCCAAATTCAACAACGGTTGAAAACCGCCCAAAGTCGACAAAAGAGCTACGCTGACATTAAAAGAAAAGATATAGAATTTGAAATTGGAGAGATGGTCATGCTTAAAGTTGCACCTTGGAAAGGCGTTGTTCGATTTGGTAAACGAGGGAAATTAAATCCAAGGTATATTGGACCATTCAAGATTATTGATCGTATCGGACCAGTAGCTTACCGACTAGAGTTACCTCAACAACTCGCGGCTGTACATAACACTTTCCACGTCTCGAATTTAAAGAAATGTTTTTCTAAAGAAGATCTCACTATTCCGTTAGATGAAATCCAAATCAACGAAAAACTTCAATTCATCGAAGAACCCGTCGAAATAATGGATCGTGAGGTTAAAAGACTTAAGCAAAACAAGATACCAATTGTTAAAGTTCGATGGAATGCTCGTAGAGGACCTGAGTTCACCTGGGAGCGTGAAGATCAGATGAAGAAGAAATACCCGCATCTATTTCCAGAAGATTCGTCAACACCTTCAACAGCTTAAAATTTCGGGACGAAATTTATTTAACGGGTAGGTACTGTAGTGACCCGAACTTTTCCATGTTTATATATATTAATTGAGATTGATATTTACATGATTAAATGTTTCCAACATGTTAAGCAATCAAACTTGTTAAGACTTGATTAATTGAAATAGGTTTCATATAGACAATTGACCACCCAAGTTCACCGGTGATTCACGAACGTTAAAACTTGTAAAAACTATATGATGACATATATATGGTTATATATATAGTTAACATTATATTATGATAAGTAAACATATCATTAAGTATATTAACAATGAACTACATATGTAAAAACAAGACTACTAACTTAATGATTTTGAAGCGAGACATATATGTAACGATTATCGTTGTAACGACATTTAATGTATATATATCATATTAAGAGATATTCGTACATCATAATATCATGATAATATAATAATTTAAAATCTCTTTTGATATTATAAACATTGGGTTAACAACATTTAACAAGATCGTTAACCTAAAGGTTTCAAAACAACATTTACATGTAACGACTAACGATGACTTAACGACTCAGTTAAAATGTATATACATGTAGTGTTTTAATATGTATTTATACACTTTTGAAAGACTTCAATACACTTATCAAAATACTTCTACTTAACAAAAATGCTTACAATTACATCCTCGTTCAGTTTCATCAACAATTCTACTCGTATGCACCCGTATTCGTACTCGTACAATACACAGCTTTTAGATGTATGTACTATTGGTATATACACTCCAATGATCAGCTCTTAGCAGCCCATGTGAGTCACCTAACACATGTGGGAACCATCATTTGGCAACTAGCATGAAATATCTCATAAAATTACAAAAATATGAGTAATCATTCATGACTTATTTACATGAAAACAAAATTACATATCCTTTATATCTAATCCATACACCAACGACCAAAAACACCTACAAACACTTTCATTCTTCAATTTTATTCATCTAATTGATCTCTCTCAAGTTCTATCTTCAAGTTCTAAGTGTTCTTCATAAACTCCAAAAGTTCTAGTTTCATAAAATCAAGAATACTTTCAAGTTTGCTAGCTCACTTCCAATCTTGTAAGGTGATCATCCAACCTCAAGAAATCTTTGTTTCTTACAGTAGGTTATCATTCTAATACAAGGTAATAATCATATTCAAACTTTGGTTCAATTTCTATAACTATAACAATCTTATTTCAAGTGATGATCTTACTTGAACTTGTTTTCGTGTCATGATTCTGCTTCAAGAACTTCGAGCCATCCAAGGATCCATTGAAGCTAGATCCATTTTTCTCTTTTCCAGTAGATTTATCCAAGGAACTTAAGGTAGTAATGATGTTCATAACATCATTCGATTCATACATATAAAGCTATCTTATTCGAAGGTTTAAATTTGTAATCACTAGAACATAGTTTAGTTAATTCTAAACTTGTTCGCAAACAAAAGTTAATCCTTCTAACTTGACTTTTAAAATCAACTAAACACATGTTCTATATCTATATGATATGCTAACTTAATGATTTAAAACCTGGAAACACGAAAAACACTGTAAAACCGAATTTACGCCGTCGTAGTAACACCGCGGGCTGTTTTGGGTTAGTTAATTAAAAACTATGATAAACTTTGATTTTAAAGTTGTTATTCTGAGAAAATGATTTTTATTATGAACATGAAACTATATCCAAAAATTATGATTAAACTCAAAGTGGAAGTATGTTTTCTAAAATGGTCATCTAGACGTCGTTCTTTCGACTGAAATGACTACCTTTACAAAAATGACTTGTAACTTATTTTTCCGACTACAAACCTATACTTTTCTGTTTAGATTCATAAAATAGAGTTCAATATGAAACCATATCAATTTGATTCACTCAAAACGGATTTAAAATGAAGAAGTTATGGGTAAAACAAGATTGGATAATTTTTCTCATTTTAGCTACGTGAAAATTGGTAACAAATCTATTCCAACCATAACTTAATCAACTTGTGTTGTATATTATGTAATCTTGAGATACCATAGACACGTATACAATGTTTCGACCTATCATGTCGACACATCTATATATATTTCGGAACAACCATAGACACTCTATATGTGAATGTTGGAGTTAGCTATACAGGGTTGAGGTTGATTCCAAAATATATATAGTTTGAGTTGTGATCAATACTGAGATACGTATACACTGGGTCGTGGATTGATTCAAGATAATATTTATCGATTTATTTCTGTACATCTAACTGTGGACAACTAGTTGTAGGTTACTAACGAGGACAGCTGACTTAATAAACTTAAAACATCAAAATATATTAAAAGTGTTGTAAATATATTTTGAACATACTTTGATATATATGTATATATTGTTATAGGTTCGTGAATCAACCAGTGGCCAAGTCTTACTTCCCGACGAAGTAAAAATCTGTGAAAGTGAGTTATAGTCCCACTTTTAAAATCTAATATTTTTGGGATGAGAATACATGCAGGTTTTATAAATGATTTACAAAATAGACACAAGTACGTGAAACTACATTCTATGGTTGAATTATCGAAATCGAATATGCCCCTTTTTATTAAGTCTGGTAATCTAAGAATTAGGGAACAGACACCCTAATTGACGCGAATCCTAAAGATAGATCTATTGGGCCTAACAAACCCCATCCAAAGTACCGGATGCTTTAGTACTTCGAAATTTATATCATATCCGAAGGGTGTCCCGGAATGATGGGGATATTCTTAAATATGCATCTTGTTAATGTCGGTTACCAGGTGTTCACCATATGAATGATTTTTATCTCTATGTATGGGATGTGTATTGAAATATGAAATCTTGTGGTCTATTATTATGATTTGATAATATATAGGTTAAACCTATAACTCACCAACATTTTTTGTTGACATTTTAAGCATGTTTATTCTCAGGTGATTATTAAGAGCTTCCGCTATCGCATACTTAAATAAGGACGAGATTTGAAGTCCATGCTTGTATGATATTGTGTAAAAACTGCATTCAAGAAACTTTTTTTCGTTGTAACATATTTGTATTGTAAACCATTATGTAATGGTCGTGTGTAAACAGGATATTATAGATTATCATTATTTGATAATCTACGTAAAGCTTTTTAAACCTTTATTGATGAAATAAAGGTTATGGTTTGTTTTAAAATGAATGCAATCTTTGAAAAACGTCTCATATAGAGGTCAAAACCTCGCAACGAAATCAATTAATATGGAACGTTTTTAATCAATAAGAACGGGACATTTCAGTTGGTATCAGAGCATTAGGATAATGATTATTAAAAACGTTCCATATTAATTGATTTCGTTGCGAGGTTTTGACCTCTATATGAGACGTTTTTCAAAGACTGCATTCATTTTTAAAACAAACCATAACCTTTATTTCATAAATAAAGGTTTAAAAAGCTTTACGTAGATTATCAAATAATGATAATCTAAAATATCCTGTTTACACACGACCATTACATAATGGTTTACAATACAAATATGTTACATCGAAATCAGTTTCTTGAATGCAGTTTTTACACAATATCATACAAACATGGACTCCAAATCTTGTCCTTATTTTAGTATGCAACAGCGGAAGCTCTTAATATTCACCTGAGAATAAACATGCTTTAAACATCAACAAAAATGTTGGTGAGTTATAGGTTTAACCTATATATATCAAATCGTAACAATAGACCACAAGATTTCATATTTCAATACACATCCCATACATAGAGATAAAAATCATTCATATGGTGAACACCTGGTAACCGACAATAACAAGATGCATATATAAGAATATCCCCATCATTCCGGGACACCCTTCGGATATGATATAAATTTCGAAGTACTAAAGCATCCGGTACTTTGGATGGGGTTTGTTAGGCCCAATAGATCTATCTTTAGGATTCGCGTCAATTAGGGTGTCTGTTCCCTAATTCTTAGATTACCAGACTTAATAAAAAGGGGCATATTCGATTTCGTTAATTCAACCATAGAATGTAGTTTCACGTACTTGTGTCTATTTTGTAAATCATTTATAAAACCTGCATGTATTCTCATCCCAAAAATATTAGATTTTAAAAGTGGGACTATAACTCACTTTCAGAGATTTTTACTTCGCCGGGAAGTAAGACTTGGCCACTGGTTGATTCACGAACCTATAACAATATATACATATATATCAAAGTATGTTCAAAATATATTTACAACACTTTTAATATATTTTGATGTTTTAAGTTTATTAAGTCAGCTGTCCTCGTTAGTAACCTACAACTAGTTGTCCACAGTTAGATGTACAGAAAAATAAATCGATAAATATTATCTTGAATCAATCCACGACCCAGTGTATACGTATCTCAGTATTGATCACAACTCAAACTATATATATTTTGGAATCAACCTCAACCCTGTATAGCTAACTCCAACATTCACATATAGAGTGTCTATGGTTGTTCCGAAATATATATAGATGTGTCGACATGATAGGTCGAAACATTGTATACGTGTCTATGGTATCTCAAGATTACATAATATACAATACAAGTTGATTAAGTTATGGTTGGAATAGATTTGTTACCAATTTTCACGTAGCTAAAATGAGAAAAATTATCCAATCTTGTTTTACCCATAACTTCTTCATTTTAAATCCGTTTTGAGTGAATCAAATTGCTATGGTTTCATATTGAACTCTATTTTATGAATCTAAACAGAAAAAGTATAGGTTTATAGTCGAAAAAATAAGTTACAAGTCGTTTTTGTAAAGGTAGTCATTTCAGTCGAAAGAACGACGTCTAGATGACCATTTTAGAAAACATACTTTCACTTTGAGTTTAACCATAATTTTTGGATATAGTTTCATGTTCATAATAAAAATCATTTTCTCAGAATAACAACTTTTAAATCAAAGTTTATCATAGTTTTTAATTAACTAACCCAAAACAGCCCGCGGTGTTACTACGACGGCGTAAATCCGGTTTTACGGTGTTTTCGTGTTTCCAGGTTTTAAATCATTAAGTTAGCATATCATATAGATATAGAACATGTGTTTAGTTGATTTTAAAAGTCAAGTTAGAAGGATTAACTTTTGTTTGCGAACAAGTTTAGAATTAACTAAACTATGTTCTAGTGATTACAAGTTTAAACCTTCGAATAAGATAGCTTTATATGTATGAATCGAATGATGTTATGAACATCATTACTACCTTAATTTCCTTGGATAAACCTACTGGAAAAGAGAAAAATGGATCTAGCTTCAATGGATCCTTGGATGGCTCGAAGTTCTTGAAGCAGAATCATGACACGAAAACAAGTTCAAGTAAGATCATCACTTGAAATAAGATTGTTATAGTTATAGAAATTGAACCAAAGTTTGAATATGATTATTACCTTGTATTAGAATGATAACCTACTGTAAGAAACAAAGATTTCTTGAGGTTGGATGATCACCTTACAAGATTGGAAGTGAGCTAGCAAACTTGAAAGTATTCTTGATTTTATGAAACTAGAACTTTTGGAATTTATGAAGAACACTTAGAACTTGAAGATAGAACTTGAGAGAGATCAATTAGATGAAGAAAATTGAAGAATAAAAGTGTTTGTAGGTGTTTTTGGTCGTTGGTGTATGGATTAGATATAAAGGATATGTAATTTTGTTTTCATGTAAATAAGTCATGAATGATTACTCATATTTTTGTAATTTTATGAGATATTTCATGCTAGTTGCCAAATGATGGTTCCCACATGTGTTAGGTGACTCACATGGGCTGCTAAGAGCTGATCATTGGAGTGTATATACCAATAGTACATACATCTAAAAGCTGTGTATTGTACGAGTACGAATACGGGTGCATACGAGTAGAATTGTTGATGAAACTGAACGAGGATGTAATTGTAAGCATTTTTGTTAAGTAGAAGTATTTTGATAAGTGTATTGAAGTCTTTCAAAAGTGTATAAATACATATTAAAACACTACATGTATATACATTTTAACTGAGTCGTTAAGTCATCGTTAGTCGTTACATGTAAATGTTGTTTTGAAACCTTTAGGTTAACGATCTTGTTAAATGTTGTTAACCCAATGTTTATAATATCAAAAGAGATTTTAAATTATTATATTATCATGATATTATGATGTACGAATATCTCTTAATATGATATATATACATTAAATGTCGTTACAACGATAATCGTTACACATATGTCTCGTTTCAAAATCATTAAGTTAGTAGTCTTGTTTTTACATATGTAGTTCATTGTTAATATACTTAATGATATGTTTAATTATCATAATATAATTTTAACTATATATATAACCATATATATGTCATCATATAGTTTTTACAAGTTTTAACGTTCGTGAATCACCGGTCAACTTGGGTGGTCAATTGTCTATATGAAACCTATTTCAATTAATCAAGTCTTAACAAGTTTGATTGCTTAACATGTTGGAAACATTTAATCATGTAAATATCAATCTCAATTAATATATATAAACATGGAAAAGTTCGGGTCACTACAGTACCTACCCGTTAAATAAATTTCGTCCCGAAATTTTAAGCTGTTGAAGGTGTTGACGAATCTTCTGGAAATAGATGCGGGTATTTCTTCTTCATCTGATCTTCACGCTCCCAGGTGAACTCGGGTCCTCTACGAGCATTCCATCGAACCTTAACAATTGGTATCTTGTTTTGCTTAAGTCTTTTAACCTCACGATCCATTATTTCGACGGGTTCTTCGATGAATTGAAGTTTTTCGTTGATTTGGATTTCATCTAACGGAATAGTGAGATCTTCTTTAGCAAAACATTTCTTTAAATTCGAGACGTGGAAAGTGTTATGTACAGCCGCGAGTTGTTGAGGTAACTCTAGTCGGTAAGCTACTGGTCCGACACGATCAATAATCTTGAATGGTCCAATATACCTTGGATTTAATTTCCCTCGTTTACCAAATCGAACAACGCCTTTCCAAGGTGCAACTTTAAGCATGACCATCTCTCCAATTTCAAATTCTATATCTTTTCTTTTAATGTCAGCGTAGCTCTTTTGTCGACTTTGGGCGGTTTTCAACCGTTGTTGAATTTGGATGATCTTCTCGGTAGTTTCTTGTATAATCTCCGGACCCGTAATCTGTCTATCCCCCACTTCACTCCAACAAATCGGAGACCTGCACTTTCTACCATAAAGTGCTTCAAATGGCGCCATCTCAATACTTGAATGGTAGCTGTTGTTGTAGGAAAATTCTGCTAACGGTAGATGTCGATCCCAACTGTTTCCGAAATCAATAACACATGCTCGTAGCATGTCTTCAAGCGTTTGTATCGTCCTTTCGCTCTGCCCATCAGTTTGTGGATGATAGGCAGTACTCATGTCTAGACGAGTTCCTAATGCTTGCTGTAATGTCTGCCAGAATCTTGAAATAAATCTGCCATCCCTATCAGAGATAATAGAGATTGGTATTCCATGTCTGGAGACGACTTCCTTCAAATACAGTCGTGCTAACTTCTCCATCTTGTCATCTTCTCTTATTGGTAGGAAGTGTGCTGATTTGGTGAGACGATCAACTATTACCCAAATAGTATCAAAACCACTTGCAGTCCTTGGCAATTTAGTGATGAAATCCATGGTAATGTTTTCCCATTTCCATTCCGGGATTTCGGGTTGTTGAAGTAGACCTGATGGTTTCTGATGCTCAGCTTTGACCTTAGAACACGTCAAACATTCTCCTACGTATTTAGCAACATCGGCTTTCATACCCGGCCACCAAAAATGTTTCTTGAGATCCTTGTACATCTTCCCCGTTCCAGGATGTATTGAGTATCTGGTTTTATGAGCTTCTCTAAGTACCATTTCTCTCATATCTCCAAATTTTGGTACCCAAATCCTTTCAGCCCTATACCGGGTTCCGTCTTCCCGAATATTAAGATGCTTCTCCGATCCTTTGGGTATTTCATCCTTTAAATTTCCCTCTTTTAAAACTCCTTGTTGCGCCTCCTTTATTTGAGTAGTAATGTTATTATGAATCATTATATTCATAGATTTTACTCGAATGGGTTCTCTATCCTTCCTGCTCAAGGCATCGG
The DNA here is from genome assembly GCF_046630445.1 of Rutidosis leptorrhynchoides. Taxonomy (NCBI): domain Eukaryota; kingdom Viridiplantae; phylum Streptophyta; class Magnoliopsida; order Asterales; family Asteraceae; genus Rutidosis; species Rutidosis leptorrhynchoides. The sequence goes on along the minus strand of NC_092336.1, from coordinate 556,613,298 downwards.
CTACCACATTTGCCTTCCCCGGGTGGTAACGAATCTCAAAATCGTAATCATTCAATAATTCAATCCACCTACGCTGCCTCATATTCAGTTGTTTCTGATTAAATATGTGTTGAAGACTTTTGTGGTCGGTATATATAATACTTTTGACCCCATATAAGTAGTGCCTCCAAGTCTTTAATGCAAAAACAACCGCGCCTAATTCCAAATCATGCGTCGTATAATTTTGTTCGTGAATCTTCAATTGTCTAGACGCATAAGCAATCACCTTCGTTCGTTGCATTAATACACAACCGAGACCTTGCTTTGATGCGTCACAATAAATCACAAAATCATCATTCCCTTCAGGCAATGACAATATAGGTGCCGTAGTTAGCTTTTTCTTCAATAACTGAAACGCTTTCTCTTGTTCATCATTCCATTCAAATCGTGTAGGTATTTCATCCTTTATTATTTGGTATCAGAGCGATGGTCTTAGCGAACCAGGTCTGCATTAGTGTGTCTAACTGATAAGTCGTTAGGATGCATTAGTGAGTCTGGACTTCGACCGTGTCTGCATGTCAAAAGTTTTGCTTATTATTTCTAGTCGGAAATCATCTGCCTATCATCCTTAGGAAATTACCTGCTTATCATTCTTAGTCTAGACACATATTACTGCCTCTATTTCATAGACTGTGTATAGATAAATTCATATCTTAGCGTATCTGTTATTGTTCCCCTTGCCTGACAGCTTCCGTAGATTCCTCCTGAACTTATGAGATTTTATTATTATATATGCGTACGTAAATTATGTATTGCAGGGTACTAATCTACATCCTATAATCTATTTCTTATCAAAAATCCTTCATCTGATCGTACGAAATGAATCCCTCAAACAGTTCAAGTCCCTCAGATTTCGATAGTTATTTCGGTAGTTATTCCGACAGCTATTCCGACATGGATATTCACCTAAGCTCCGAAAGCAGTGTAAACGAAATAGATCAACCAACTAGGCATCTTCAATTCATTGGATGAGTTCTTAGACTATTTAATCAATGGAGACGAGAAAAAGGCGATCCCTTCCACCCACCACACTGCCCTCTTGACGAAGAACCTGAAGCACTTACCGGCGAACCTGTTCGTAATACCATTTTCTCTCTCATTTCCAAAAAATCTTGTCACGATTATATACTATCTCAAATTCTAAATCTTATTCATCCGCTCGTTCCGACCGACAATCATCCCGGTGTAATAGAAGAAGTCAACGAACTTCGCGCTCGAGTAGTCAATTTGGAGAATATGGTGCAAAACTTACCAGCTTCAGCAACATCAAAAGTACCATCACCACCAACAGCAACAGTACCACCATCAGCAGCCCCAGAAGCATAACCAGTACCAACAACAACAACAACATCATCACACGTCTCAACCTCGCAATCTATACCTTAAGCATAATCATCGTTCTACGAATTGTTCTATATAAACTATCTTCATCTTTTGTGGTGATTATGTAATCTCTAATGTTTTAGAGATTATGTACTCTAGCTCTAGCCGTAAATCTGATGAGTTTAATATCACATTGACTCATTAAATCCATGATTATGTCTGAAGAAAATATATATGTATATATATTTTCATAAGGATTGTAATTAAAATTTTTATTGTACAAACTGTTAATGGTGAAAGTATTTTAACGGGTAGGTAATACCCGAGGAATATTTAGATTTCGCATTAATAAGTTACACTGTACATTCTTTCAAATCTAATTCAACAGTCATTTACTATCCTATTTACAACCACCGATATACGTATCCGTTCACCGCAGAATAACCCTTTCCATTCAATTTCATATTTGAATTTTGATCTATCAGAATCCAACAAGTGGCATAATGAAGAAAACATTGGGACAAAAATAAAATTTGTTAGAAACAAACAAATTAACTATGAGGAATTTTGTTAAGAATCCACGCTAACTGTTCCTAACTAATTGTTCCTAGCTAACTGATTACATTTTATTTATCGCAATTTAATTATCGCAATTTATATTCTCGCAATTTTATTTATCGTCATTT